>NC_041392.1:189568020-189612442 GCF_002162155.2 Triticum dicoccoides | reverse complement strand
CACACTTAGCCATTATTATGCATGGGTCAAATGATGTAATATATATGTTCCTATTTTGCATACATATTTAACCGTCAAATGATGCAATATATATCGCCTTCCCTTCGTTCACTGCTCTCGGAAAAAAAAAAGAAAAGTGAGAAAAATAAAGGGAAAGAAAAAGGGAAACTGGTTATAGTTGTAGCGCTTTACTGAAAAAGAGCTACAGCTAGTCAAGGTAGCAGTAGCGGTTTCTGTATAAAACCGCTATAGATGCCTTTAATAGTAGTAGCGCGTTTTGTCTAAACACTCTACTGCTACGTCCACTTAACCCAAAATTCTGACTCTCCCTGCTTCATCCCGCCTCTTTTCCCCCAAATCCCCACTCTCTTCCCCCCGTGGCACCGCCGCGCCAGACCCGGCCCCGCGCTCGCCCACGACCCAGGCGCTCGCCCCCGACCCAGGCGCTCGCCCCCGACCCCGGCGGGCTCGCCCCCGACCCGTCGGTCCTCGCCTCCCTCCTCTGCTTCCTCCCCTCCCAACATCGGCCGTCGTCGGGCCTACATCCTCGCCCCTGCACCCTCTGTAAACCACCCCCCTCTCTCTCTCTGCTAGCTAGGGTTCTTCGGTCAATTTACTTAGGTTTTAGTTATGTTAATTAGGTTATCTATTTAGTTATGAATTTAGATAGGTTTCAAAATTAGCTGAATTTATATGCAAATTTGAATTGGACATGTGATATGTGGATATGTCATGTTTTGGACATGTCATGTTTTGGTAAATGATCCGAGTGGCCTATGTTATGCCAGAATGTTGATACATTTTCGTTCTGGTGGATTTCAGGCGCTCGATATGTCCATTTTTAGGAAAGGTCATGCCAAAATTTCCCATGAATAAAGGCATGATTTGTGCTACATAGTTGGCATATCGAGTGCTGGCACATAGATTTCTTTTTTATGTCATTTCTCATTTATTCATACTTTTAGAAATAAATGAGGACACTTAATCATACGAAACATGTCGAACAACAAAGAAACTAGGCCTTCTGACCAAGATGCATACGAGATGGATTATCAGGGTGAACAAGACTACCTCGACTTTTTGACTGCTAAGCAAGGTTTGCAGGTCCGCCTCGATGATGGTATTGACGCCGACATCGACACCGACGGCGCCGACACCGATGGCGGCGCCGAGACTGGTGGGGAAGGTACCGGCAGGGAAGATACCCGCGGGGAAGGTACCGGCGCCAATGCCGCTACCGAAAAGAGGAAGCATAAGAAGCAGATGATACGAAAACCTAACAAACTAGGGATTGGATGACTTGTGATCACAAAGATGGCACCTGGCAAGTTAGAGCCGTTAGAGCCGGAAGAACCTCGCAAGTGCTATGGGAACCAAGTGGGATGCATCCTACGGGAATGCGCGAGCATCAGCGATGATGACTTAAGGAGTAAAGAACATTTGACGCAGTTGCTCCTAACGAAGTTGCACAAGAGATTCAAGTTCCCCGGCCGGGATGATAACATAGAACAACCATGGGATGATCCGAAGATGAAAAAGATTAACAGTCACGCCATGGGCATGTTCAGCAATGATTTGGCCTGCTGGAAAGGGAGGGTGAAACGAGCTATTGAGGCTGAGGAACCCGTGTCCAAGATTCTGGAGGAAAATCTGACACTTACGGAAGAGGTGTTCGAAAAGTTCAAGGACACTAGCGCTACCGAGGACGCCAAGGCTAAGGCTCCGAAATTCAAGAGACTTCAGCAAAGGAACACAGGGAAGCATCACCTCAGAAGCCGTGGTTACCTCGGTAAAAGGCCCATATGGGATAAGGAGGACGCGGAACATGAAGCCGCGGGTCCCCCAGACCCCTTCGCGAAGTTCACCAACCCCTTGGAGCGTGACTTCATCAGGGCCCGCTACAAGTGGGACAGGGAGAAAAAGGTTTTTTACATGGACTAGATTACGAGGAAATTGATTAGACTACTGGAGAAGCAACACCAGCTTGCAGCCGAAAGCCCTACTTCTCCGGTGAGGCCCAAGTGGGACACCCCTCTCAACCGGGCCTTGAACGAACTTAAGGGACTCCCTTTGGGCCAGCGGCCACAATATGGTCGTGTGCACAGCGCTGGAGACGGCGCCATGTGGAAGGTGTTTTACAATGAGGGTCCGGAGGCCAAGAAGCAGAAAAAGAAGTTTAGTCAGGCGGACATCGACGCGAAGGTGAAGCTTGCGGTCGAGAAAAAAGCTGCTGAGGATGCAAAAAAAGCAGCCGAGGACAAATATGAGTTTCTACAGCAGGCAGTCAATGCAGCTGTAACTGCCTGGAGAAATGATTTCGCTACTAACTTGGTTCTAGTTATCATCAACTGGACAAAGGAAAATCCAGACAAGGCGGTACATGATTTCCCGTTGCCCAGTTTCGCCGGGAGCAACTCCATGAGCAACAACACCATCGCACCATAACTTTCCCACGCAACCGGGCTTCCTCTCGCAGCCGCTCCCGCTCATAGCAGCCCGTCCTCAGTCTCTGGCGCGCTTGATGGGCCTTCGTATTTGGCTGAGCTCGACGCCATCACGGTAATTACATGTCGCACCAACATATATATATATATATATATATATATAATTCCATTTTTGTTGCCTTTCGGATGTTTTACGCCATAGACATATGTGTTTGCAGGCGAAAGAAACCCTGTGCACCATACTCTACTTGATCAAAGGCCAGAAGGTGGACGTGGGAAAGGGGATGATAATGGACCCCTTGCAACCCACGTTCCACAACCAGCCGATCCCCGCTGGGCACTTCAGGGTTAGCTTGTCCAATGTGAAATCGGGGCACGAGGATTTGCCTCCTCCAGTATAGCATGTGGGAGCGGACGGCGAGACCCCGCCGTGGATTGGAAGCTGCAAGGGTTGGGTGCTCTATGGACGAAGAATCTTATTGGTCTGGAGTCGGTCGAGAGCACACCAATAACCACACATCAACAAGCATGTGCGGAGACCACCACCCCGCCTACGCAATTACCAGCTCCTGTAGTGCCGGGTGAGAGCGGCAAATGACATGATGAAGGGGGTGCAATAGTACTGGCTGATGTAATTTGTCCTGTAGAACAGAGAATGGATGATGAGACTGTTGACACACGAACACGTCACGTGTACCCTCGACGCCGGGGGTGATGCACCGCAGCTCACGTCGAAGGAGACCCGACCGACAGCGCGATACGCAAGACAGTCGACGGGTGCTTTTGCAGACCCGAAAACCCCACACCCCCGGGAGGGACCCCGTCAGGGAGTGCGGCGGCTATGGGCTGCCCTAGGTCGATTCGCTCGCCCCTAGAGCCTTGGGATTCGCAGCTTTCAAACACGAAGAACAGCGAAGAACGAGATAGAAAAACGGTGGAGAGATAAAACGTAGATGAAAAAAGTAGTATATTGATTTTTTCGATTGTGTGTGTTCAATCGGCCGTCACCCCCAACATATATAAGAGGCGGCTGGACTTCCCGTACAAGCAAAGGATTTATCTAGGCTTTCCTTACAAGAAAATTACATCAATTCACGTCCTAGAATCCTAGTTCTGGTCCCACTCGGATTCAGCCCGAATCTGGTCCAATCTTTTGTCTTGCTCTTTGCGTGGGCTGTGGAATTTGCATATGACTTCCGATGGAGACGGTTCAAATATCAATTATGTGTGCTTTGACGAGGCCAACAATCCGTATGTTGATCACTTTTCCAAATAAGTCCATCTTGAATACTCCACGGGGTCATCTCTAATTTCGAGTCGGACTCGTTCATGTAGCTGACTGGACCGTCCGACTTTTGCAGCGTCGCTGCAGGTCGTATACTATGTCGGATGATGATGACTCCAAAAGCAAAGTTGACCGTTTCGACATTATGAACAACTCCTATGTTGAACACTTCTTCATCCGAAGCCACCTAGATAAGTATTTGAGCCCATCTTCAGCATCTGGTCGGATTGGCCTCGACAGTTTCTACTGTTCACGGCAGCAAGCTTTCCCGGCAAGGTTACTGTTCACGGCGGCAAGCTTTCCCCGACAAGTTACTGTTCACGGCGGCAAGCTCTCCCCCGGCAAGGTTACTGTTCACGGCGGCAAGCTTTCCCCGGCAAGGTTACTGTTCACGGCGGCAAGCTTTCCCCGGCAAGGTTACTGTTCACGGCGGCAAGCTTTCCCCGGCAAGGTTTTTGAGGCAGTAAACGACCTCGGATGAAAATGTGTCCAAAAGCAAAGTTGACCGTTTCGACGAGACGAAAATCTTTTGTGTTGAACGTTTTCCAATTCGAGGCCATCTTCTGGGCCAAAACACTCACGCATTACATCAGACACTTGCCAAGACATGTCTGGTCTTCCGCGTCATATTTCGCCTCTTGACAGGGCTGCATCCAGATAGCTCTAACTTTTGCATACGAACTCGAATTGAGATGAATTTTATATCAAAATCGACCGATTCGACGAGACGAAGACAACTCATGTAGAGCATTCCTTCATCCGAGATTCTCCTGGAGGCGCACTTGACCAAAAGGCACTCAAAACACCTAAACATGACAATCTAAGTGTAGTTTTGGTCTTTGATATGATGCCGAATGATTATGGTCCAAACATCAAAGTTGTTCCACTCGGCAATGTGAAATTTATCATTTAGAATATTTTTTTCATTTGAGGCCATCTCCATTGCATTCTGCATTGTGCCAAAATCAGGTGTCAACACAGGCCCCCCTGTTTTTCGGCAAAGCTTGCATGCCGAAAAATAATTTGCACCATGTTTGTTCTAAGGACGATGTCAACACTCCATCGGCCATCTATTCTTCTCAGGGCGATAATTTTGTATCGGCCATGTTTGTGCTAAGGGCGATAATCGTATATCGGCCATTGCTTACTTAGGCTTCCTGCCACACACTCGGGCGATACTTCTTCAAATATTTGCCATTGAGAGCTCGAGGTAACAATTCCCCCTGTATTGATTCCACCAAATATGAATTTCCGGGAACAACTCTTGTAATCCTAAAAGGACCTTCCCAACTTGGAGACCACTTCCCGAATTTTCTATCTCTTGAACCAATCGGTAGAATCACTTTCCAAACGAGGTCACCAACTTGAAAATTCTTCAACTTGACTTTCTTATTGTAAGCCCTTCCCACCCTCAACTTATCTCTCTCTATGGCATTCAAAGCAGCCAAACGTTTATCAGCAACCTCATCAATGTTGTCCATCATCAAGTTATAGAAGTCTATTGCCGATAAATCATTTTGTTTGGCTATTCTCAAAGCATTCAAATTTACTTCCACTGGTAAAACAGCCTCCTGACCATATACTAGCTCATATGGAGTCACTTTCGTAGCACCATGCCTTGAGATTCTATATGCCCATAATGCCTCAGACAACAAGTCATGCCATCTCCTTGGATTATCCTCAATCTTCTTCTTGATGAGCTTGATTAAAATTTTATTGCTAGACTCAGCTTGTCCATTAGCTTGGGCATAATATGGGGAGGAATTGAGCAACTTTATGTTATAAGATTCGGCAAACTCTCTGACTTGGTGTGACATAAAAGATGAACCTTGATCTATAGTTAACGTTTGAGGAATACCGAATCTATGAATAATGTGTTCGGTTATGAATTTAATTACCTCCGTATGCGTCATGTTCTTGAGAGGTACTGCTTCAGACCACTTAGTGAAATAATCAGTTGCCACCAATACGAACCGATGCCCCTTCGAAGAAGACGGATGGATTTGCCCAATAAAGTCTAAACCCCATCCTCTGAAAGGCCACGGCTTGATAATAGGATGCAACATAGCAGCGGGAGCTAATTGAATATCACCAAATTTTTGACAAGCCTCGCACCCTTTATAATATCTGAAGCAATCATTAATCATGGTCGGCCAATAAAACCTAGCACGTCGTAATAACCATTTCATCTTGGGAGCCGACTGGTGAGTACCACAAATGCCTTCATGTACCTCTCCCATAGCAACTCTTGCTTGGTCCTCATCCAAGCACTTTAAAAGAACATCATCAACTGTTCGGCGATAAAGATCATCATCCCTCATAGTATATTTAAAAGCCATACACCGAACAGCCCTGTCCACCCTTTCACTCGGATTACGCAAGTAAGCAACAATGGGCTTCCTCCAGTCGGAATTGTCACCTGCACTAGATTTTTTGTTAATGACCGAATCAGTGGGTTCTGGTTCGGCCTCTTCTATACTGGTAGGACAAGACATCGGATTTTGAGAAATATGAAACATGCCATGATCAACATGGTATCCAGATGCTTGTTGTGCCAACTCATTTGCTTTCCAGTTGTCATGTCTAGATATATGTGCAATGCTAAAACAATCCAAAGTAGAGATTATATCTAGACATTTATCAAGATAAACATTAAGTGATTCGTCCAAACACTGAAAGACTTTGGATATTTGCTGTACCACTAGTAACGAATCACCATAAGCCTCAATATGTGTAAAACCTATAGCAAGTAACATCTCTAGGCCGAATAACAATGCTTCATATTCGGCTTGATTGTTTGTGCAAAAATATTCTAAGCGGCATGAGGCTTCAAAAACAGCACCATGAGGAGATATATAAACAATACCAACACCTTGGCCATTGCTACAAACTGACCCATCAAAGTATAATATCCATGGTACTAATGAAATAAGGTTCATATCAACATCATGCTTGTCATTAATCCGATGTTCAACAATGAAATTAGCAACAATTTGGCCTTTCATGGACTTTAGAGATTCATAAGACAAATCATATTCAATTAAAGAATAAGCCCACTTGCCAATTCTACCACTAAGAATTGGCCTATGCAACATGTATTTAATGACATCGGTTTGACAAGCTACAACACAAGCACTCGGCACTAAATAATGTCTCAGTTTTGTGCAGGCATAATATAAGCATAGACATAATTTCTCAATAAATGTATACCTTGTCTCTGCGTCCAATAAGCGGCGGCTCAAATAAGTGATGGCATGCTCTTTTCCTTCGGTCTCTTGAGTTAGAACAGCACCAATAACTTCTTCCTCTGCTGCAATGTAAAGTCTGAAGGGTTCCCTATGCTTGGGTGCTCTCATCACCGGAGGAGTGCACAAATAATTCTTGATTATATCAAATGCTTCTTGCTGTTTAGCCCCCCAAGTGAAATCAGCATCATCCTTTAACCGAAGGATAGGAGTAAATGCATCAACTTTCCCTGACAAATTAGCTATGAACCTTCTCAAATACTTGACCTTGCCAAGGAACTTTTGCATATCTCTCTTGCATGTTGGAGCCTCCACTTTCTGTATAGCCTCTATCTTTTTGGGATCAATCTCTATGCCATCTTCATGAATAATGAAACCCAAAAACTTACCAGCTGACACGCCAAAAGCACACTTCAAAGGATTCATCTTCAGTCCATACTTTTTCATTCTTTCAAAAGCTAAACGCAAATCGGCCAAGTGAGATTCAAAAGCATCCGATTTGACAACAATATCATCAATATAAACTTCAAGTATGATACCGAGTAAATCATGGAAAATCAAATTCATAGCCCTTTGATATGTGGCTCCAGCATTTTTTAATCCGAATGTCATCACTGTCCTCTCGAATAAACCAACGAAACCAGGGCATCGAAAAGCAGTCTTGTACATGTCCTCTTCGGCCACAAAAATTTGATTGTATCCGGCATTACCATCTAGAAAGCTAATAACCTTATGCCCAGAAGCATCATTAATAAGCATATCGGCTATTGGCATAGGACACTCATCTTTGGGTGTAGCCCTATTCAAATCTCTGAAATCAATGCACACCCTCAACTTGCCGGATCCTTTCTTCTCCACTGGGACAATGTTAGAAATCCACTCGGCATACCTGCAAGGTCGAATGAAATTAGCTTCAAGCAGTCGACCGATCTCTTCCTTGATCCGGTCATATGTTTTCGGATTAAATTTTCTAGCCGACTGTTTATAAGGTCTAAAACCGGCCTTTATAGGCAACCGATGCTCCACTAGCTCTCGGCTTAACCCTGGCATCTCATGATATTCCCATGCAAAGCAACAAACATATTCTTTCAATAGCTCAATCAACTTAGCTTTACAATCGGCTTTCACATTTTTGTTTATAAATTTCGGTCGAGTGACTGAACCATCTCCAATATCTACCTCTTCTAATGGATCGGCCGACGTAAAACCTTGTCCAAGTTTATCCATGTCATCCAACTCCTCTATAGACTCATACATATCGTTCTCGCTGGACCGATATTTCACAAGACGTTTTTATAACCACTCAGAGCTAGAATCCATTTAAACATATCATACCTTGGAGCCGATTGCATTCAGTCGGCTTTAAAGAGACAGGCATAAAACCATTCTTGGTTGCGCTGAGAAAATCAAACTCTGATAAGTCACGTCCCGTCAAGCAAGTAGCATTGGGATGTTGCCAATCCACCGACGCATCGGCCAAAGCAATACATGCCGAGTTATCTGCATGAATGACTTCCACTTCATCATCAACCCACTGAATCAAAAACTGGTGCATAATGGATGGTACGCACTGGTTTGCATGAACAAAATCACGGCCTAGTATGACGTTGTAGTTACCTTGCACCTCAGCGACAAAAATGCAGTAGCCAAAGTTTTGCTTCCGACTGTAAGCTCCACATACATCACACCTTTGGCTTCAATTTTCTCTTTGCCTTCAAACCCGTTAAGCACCATATTGGTCTTGATCAATTCTTCATCAGGCAAACCCAATTTCTTGAAGAACGAATAGGGCATAAGATTTACCACAGCACCACCATCAACAAGCATCCGAGTGAGCGGCGACCTATTGATATGACCTCTGAGATATAATGGTTTCAGATGCGTTACTGGTTCTTTTGGCTTCTCGAATATCGCGTTTTTAGGGCCAAAATCCAGCCGAGCCACCTCCCCTTCCTCATCTATAGCACGAAACTCAGCAGGCAAGTAATACACCATATTGATATCCATACCTTCATGAACCGGTGTAGACTCATAGTCCAACATATCAGCCTCCTCCTCAAGTGCATCCACCGATTCAGAAATTTGTCCGAGTGAAGAGGAAGCAATAGGTAACGTAGACGATGCAATGATTGCGTTGTCCTTTTTTGGTAGTGTAGGTGTTGCTGTGATAGGCATAGAGGCCACTGTATCTCGTATTTGTTTGGGCCTCCACACTTGTTTTGTAGGTACCATAGGCCGAGTGTCATTGAACAACTTATCCCTTTGCTTCTCAGCCTCTTGTTCTGCCATTTCTTGGCTCCTTAACCTCTGTAGTTTCCTCTACTGTGTCTTTGTTAGCCCTGGAGGACACCACTTTGTCTAAGTGTATTTAGGATCTCTCGTTTTTACTCGGCTGGCGGTTGCTTCATGGTCATTAGCCGAGTGCTCTGGCACAATAGAAAGTATCGGCTCAGCCGGTTTACTATGCACAATTGGCTGCTGTATGGCAAATGTTTTGGTGCCCAAGATAAGTGAGTCGGCATCCGTTTTCTCCTTGTTTTTCCCGACTCAACTGCTGCAACACTTGGTGACTTAACACGCCATTCTTTTCGACTTTCCAGATGCATGAAATTTCCACTCGGGCGCAGCTTTTTACTCTGATGGAATCCACTCGGATGGATGTCAGTCGGATGGAATTCACTCGGATGGAATCCAGTCGGATGGAATCTACTTGGCCACATTTTTTCACTCGGATAGCTTCCACCTGGGTGCATCCTTACACTCGGATAATTTCCACTCGGTCGCATATTTTGACCAGCCGACTGATAGCCACCGATGTTGAGTCGGCCATTATATGAGTAATCAAGTCGATCCCACACAGATTGCTTCTGCTCTTCTGAAAACTGCGCCTTTGGTCCACTCGGTTTTGTATACCGACTGAACATATCAGCTTATGGTGACCTTGGTCGTTTCAGATGAGTCGGTCGATTGAAACTAGAACCAGCCGACTGGTTGCTTATCGGGTTGCTTATCAAGCACAACCTGTCTCCCCAAGACCATGTTGTCCTCCTTGTCTTTCCTGGGCTCACCGACAATGACATTAGCTTTATTAGCAGATTCGGCTACCTCCGGCCGAATGAGTAGCTTCTTCCCCTCCAAATCCATGGCATTCATTGGAAAAGGCTGTTTATCAACTTGCATTTCAGAAAAGTTCAATCATCCGTCATTAATGGCCGATTGTATCTGTCGTCAAAAAACATTGCAATCGTTAGTAGCATGAGAAAAAGAATTATGATACTTGCAATAAGCGCGCCGTTTCAGCTCTTCAAACGGCGGCAGAGTATGAGTTATTCTAATAATTTTAGCTTGCAGCAAAGAATCAAATATTTTATCACACTTGGCAATGTTAAAAGTAAACTTCATCTCTTCATCACGATTCTTATGAATCGGTTTCAGATCATTGCAAGTAAATGGTTTGGCCTTAGATGTCCAAACAAATTCAGTAGAAAAAACGTCACCCTCATCGTCCGAGTGATCACTATCATATTCGATCATATTCATCTTTGGACGATCGACTTTGTATCTATGCACTTGTTTGAGGTCTTTGCTTTGGCTTTCCTGAGCCAAAGCCCTTTGTAAGACTTGGTTGATATTTAAGAACTCATAGCCTTCTAGCTTTTCTCTGATGGGAGTTCTCAAACCACTCAGCACTAGGTCTGCCAAGTCTCTCTCGGTTATCACCAAACTAAAACACCGGTTTTTTGTTTCTCTAAATCTCTTGACGTAATCGGAGACCAATTCATCATGCTTCTGCTTAACCAATGTTAGATGTGACAACTTGAGTTCATTGTCGCCGCTATAAAAGTGATCATGAAACTTCTGCTCTAGCTGCGACCAAAACCCGAATGGAACCATGGGGTAAAGAAGAAAACCATGAAAATGCGATACCAGTTAATGATAAAGGAAATAAATGCACTTTCAATTCGTTCAATGAGCCTACCTCACCCAATTGTGCTAAATATTGACTAACATGCTCCCATGTGGTTTTTGTGCCTTCTCCACTAAATTTAACAAAATCTGGAATTTTATATCCCGGAGGGCACTGGATGGCATCAAAGTACTCGGGGTACGGCTTTTGGTAAATCCGATTCCGAGGTAACTCAACTCCAAAATTCTCTCGAAGCATCTTAGCCATCTCCTCTCTAAGATTAGCTAGACCATCATCCATAGTGGACGATGACGCTTGTGGCAGTGGCATAGGAGGAGTAGGACTACTAGCAGTAGGTATGAACTGTGGCATGTATGCCGAACTATAGTTCGGTAATGGTCGAGTGGTTGTAGTTGTAGGTAGGGTTTGGTTCGGCGTTGCCACCGAACTTGGCATGCTCACAATAGGATTAATAGGTGCAGTCACTATCTGATTTGTTTGAGTAGGATAATAAGTCATCGGCATGGGAGGCGCCGATGAGATAGGTAAAGCCAGATTAGGGTTTTGCACACTAGCAGCTACACCATCATTACCACTAGATGATTGAGATATATTTTTCCGAGCATTGGTATTTTCTATGAAAGTTTGATAGGCCAGATTGTTACCATCAGCAATACGACTCTCAATCTCAGCCCACTGCTCAGGAGAAAAGGTAGTACTCACAGCGGGTTTAACCTGCTCGGCTTGAAGAGGAGGGAACTTGATTTCTTCAATCGGAGTGATGTTGCCTTGGCGATCTTTCTTGAATTTTGCAAGGAACTCCTGCAAGTCCTTCTCCTCACGTGCCTTCTTGTACTCCTCATAGACTTGGCAATGATCAGCCGATATCTCATCAAGACTGGGCTTAATGATGTTATCGGCGTCTACCTCAGATGGCTTGGGAAGATCGGACATGGTGGATGATGATGATTGATCTTCGTCCCCAGCGGAGTCGCCAAAAAGTGTGTTGACACACGAACACGTCACGTGTACCCTCGACGCCGGGGGTGATGCACCGCAGCTCACGTCGAAGGAGACCCGACCGACAGCGCGATACGCAAGACAGTCGACGGGCGCTTTTACAGACCCGAAAACCCCACACCCCCGGGAGGGACCCCGTCAGGGAGTGCGGCGGCTATGGGCTTCCCTAGGTCTATTCGCTCGCCCCTAGAGCCTCGGGATTCACAGCTTTCAAACACGAAGAACAGCGAAGAACGAGATAGAAAAACGGTGGAGAGATAAAACGTAGATGAAAAAAGTAGTATATTGATTTTTTCGATTGTGTGTGTTCAATCGGCCGTCACCCCCAACATATATAAGAGGCGGCTGGACTTCCCGTACAAGCAAAGGATTTATCTAGGCTTTCCTTACAAGAAAATTACATCAATTCACGTCCTAGAATCCTAGTTTTGGTCCCACTCGGATTCAGCCCGAATCTGGTCCAATCTTTTGTCTTGCTGCTTGCGTGGGCTGTGGAATTTGCATATCACTTCCGATGGAGACGGTTCAAATATCAATTATGTGTGCTTTGACGAGGCCAACAATCCGTATGTTGATCACTTTTCCAAATAAGGCCATCTTGAATACTCCACGGGGTCATCTCTAATTTCGAGTCGGACTCGTTCATGTAGCTGACTGGACCGTCCGACTCTTGCAGCGTCTCTGCAGGTTGTATATTACGTCGGATGATGATGACTCCAAAAGCAAAGTTGACCGTTTCGACGTTACGAACAACTCCTATGTTGAACACTTCTTCATCCGAAGCCACCTAGATAAGTATTTGAGCCCATCTTCAGCATCTGGTCGGATTGGCCTCGACAGTTTCTACTGTTCACGGCAGCAAGCTTTCCCGGCAAGGTTACTGTTCACGGTGGCAAGATTTCCCCAGAAAGTTACTGTTCATGGCGGGAAGCTCTCCCCCGGCAAGGTTACTGTTCACGGCGGCAAGCTTTCCCCGGCAAGGTTACTGTTCACGGCGGCAAGCTTTCCCCGGCAAGGTTTTTGAGGCAGTAAACGACCTCGGATGAAAATGTGTCCAAAAGCAAAGTTGACCGTTTCGACGAGACGAAAAACTTTTGTGTTGAACGTTTTCCGATTCGAGGCCATCTTCTGAGCCAAAACACTCACGCATTACATCAGACACTTGCCAAGACATGTCTGGTCTTCCGCGTCATATTTCGCCTCTTGACAAGGCTGCATCCAGATAGCTCTAACTTTTGCATAAGAACTCGGATTGAGATGATTTTTATATCAAAATCGACCGATTCGACGAGATGAAGACAATTCATGTAGAGCATTCCTTCATCCGAGATTCTCCTGGAGGCGTACTTGACCAAAAAGCACTCAAAACACCTAAACATGACAATCTGAGTGTAGTTTTGGTCTTTGATATGATGCCGAATGATTATGGTCCAAACATCAAAGTTGTTCCACTCAGCAATGTGAAATTTCTCATTTAGAATATTTTGTCATTTGAGGCCATCTCCATTGCATTCTGCATTGTGCCAAAATCAGGTGTCAACAGAGACGGAGGTCGACCCTATGGATTTCCTTAATACAAACGCATATGACTGTGACATAGAATTGATGAGTCAACCATATGACGAATCGGGCTATCATCTTGCTAATGAAGATATGGATGATATTGCCGGGCAGGAAGGTCGTAGCAGGGATTGCAAAAAGTCTCTCTTCAGAAAATCCTCACGGGACACGCCTGAAGATGCCGCCTCAACACAGGCTCAACTAGCCGGGCGCGAGGGTCGTACAGTACTTAGCCCGGAAACACTGGGGCATGGGTTAAGGAAGGGTCTAGAAGGTGTGCCCAAGAAAAAGGAGAGAAAGAGATCGGGAAGATAGCTGGCTCCAAACAATGCAGAGCACATAGCAGCCAGACGATGCATTCTGAAGAGCGTGTACCCATGAAAGGTGCGGCCATGTTCCATCTCACGAGCGAGCCGATGCTACCGCCGAAACTGATGGAGGCACTATCAGGGGATCTCAGGAGACTGCACGACCATGTGCTGTTGACTGAGAAAATCCTACTAGCCTCAAAGGATCCAGGATATCCGACATACGTGGCTCGTGTGCCTGAGGGGAAGTGCTACGTCGAGACACGGCCCGCGGAGGTGTTCTTCCTGCCGTTTGACCATATCTTTGAGATGTTTCTGACAAGGCGGCTCAATTTTACAATCGTCCGCCTTTTTGCGCTACATATGAGCTCCGTCATGAAGAGTGAAGAAGTCTCGCAAATCTGTGTGGCGGATCCATACTACATGCACGAGTCTTTCTTGAGTCTCGGTGACTTTGAGCGTGAAACTGCTGGGGAGTACCTCCAAAACTTCATGGTACAGAATAAGGACCGGGAAATTGTCCTCGTGCCTTATCATCCAAAGTAAGTCAGTTCCGGGCAACCCTTTCGTACATTTCAATCATTCCTTCTCTCTCATATGGGGAATAATTTGAGGTGTCTTTTCCCCGCAGCAACGGGCGCGCCGTCCTTATCGTTCTTTACCCGCAAGTCTCCCACGCCGTGTATTTTGACCCTTCCAGAGACTACGAGAAAAAAGACTACACCCACATAATGAATATTCTAGATGATGCTCTCCAAGGCTTCTGCATTAGAGGTGGCCACATGCAGATCAGGAAACAAATGAACAAGAGGATGGGTTTCGCGCATAAAACTAACTTCTCCTGCATCCATGTTCCAAATCCAAGCAAGAATGATGGATTCTACATCATCCATCTCATGATTCAGTTCAAAACGAATCACCAAAAGCTTCGCATGAAAAGCAGAAATGATGATCATATCCACAAGTGGCTAGATTCTCATGGAGAAGCAGATTATAAACTTAGAGATGACTTCTTTCGCATCCAAAGTGACATTGCGACGATCATCATGAAAGAAGTCGTCGATGAGAAGGGGATGTTCCACCACGGACCTATATCGTGAGCTGACATCCGAACTCGCATAGGCATGCAACGTCTAGACCTCACTCCGTTCAAGAAGCTAGGGTCCATCCTCGATGATATGGAAGGATGGAACTTCTAGTGATTTATGATGCCAATGATGATGATATGTGTTGGTTGAACTTGTATACTTTTTGTAGCGATGAAACTTTGTGATGTCCACGGTCCCTGCCAAACTTGCGTTACTCTACTTTGTTAGTTTGCGTACGATGACCTGCGTACCTCTAGTTAATTAATTTGTATACTGTATGTTGCATCTAGTTGCTAACCCTTTCTTTTTCGGTGTTACTCTAGTATATTTTGTTGCATATATATGATTGTACATCCTCTTCATGAACATGCATCTCTAACAGGTACCTAGTTTCTTGATGGCGGGATGGAAGTGCTATGTCGTGTACAAAGGGAAGGTTCCGGGGGTGTACAACGAGTGGCATGAGTGTCAGGCGTAAGTGAATGGGTTCTCGAGCGCCAGCCATAAAGGCTTCAAAAGCAGACAAGAAGGAGAAGCTAGTTACTTGAGGTTCACGCTAGCGCGAGAGAGGAATCATAACCGCCACCTCATGTACTGCATAGTTCCGCTCTCACTCATAGTGATAGCTCTTCTCGCGTATACCTTTGTTTAGATGGATGACGTTGTAGTTGCAAGTATTCGAGACTTGCATGTATCACTATTTTCGAGATGTTGACAAGATACCACTTTGTGTTGGATGATGATTATGATGAGACTGTTTGTATGTATATGCTATGATTACATTTGTGGTTTCGCAGGCATTTGTATGTGTATCATGATGACATTTGTATGTGCTAAAGATTCTTCTATAAAGCCTCTTCAAATACAAAACAAATATGCTCAAAAAAACAAAAAACCACTAAAATTAGCAGTAGCGAGTGGAGAAAAGTTAGCAGCGGCGTGGTAGTAGCAGTAGCGCGCACAGGAGAAGCGCACTATAGCTATTAGCAGTAGCGAGCTTCCATTAAGCGCGCTGCTGCTACACTTGTGTAGCAGTAGCGCTGGTGAGCACGCGCTACTGCTACGTGTTAGCTGTAGCGCCTTATTAGTAGCGCCGGTCCCCGCGCTACTGATACACCTAAAACCCACGCTGCTGCTAGCCTTTTCCCTAGTAGTGGTAGTTAGTAGCTAGATGGCTTCCTCTCTCTCGTTTGATTCTCAATACACTAGTCTCTTGGAGATCCATATGATGTAACTCTTTTTGTGGTGTGTTTATTGGGATCAGATGAACTTTGAGTTTATGATTAGATATATCTTTTTATATCCATGAAAGTTATTTGAGTTTCATTGATATCTTATACGCATGATTTCTTATAGCCTTGTATTTCTGCTCCAATATTTGGGTTTTGTTTGGCCAACTTGATCTATTTATCTTGCAATGGGAAGAGGTGCTTTGTAGTGGGTTCGATCTTACGGTGCTTGATCCCAGTGACAGAAAGGGAACCGACACGTATGTATCATTGCTACTAAGGATAAAACGATGGAGTCTATCTCTACATAGATAGATCTTGTCTACATCATGTCATCATTCTTATTGCATTACTCCGTATCCCCATGAACTTAATACACTAGATGCATGCTGGATAGCGGTCGATGTGTGGAGTAATAGTAGTAGATGCAGGTAGGAGTCGATCTACTAATCTTGGACGTGCTGCTTATATAATGATCATTTCCTGGATATCGTCATGATTATTTGAAGTTCTATCAATTGTCCAACAGTAATTTGTTTACCCACTGTTTGCTATTTTTCTCGAGAGAAGCCACTAGTGAAACCTATGGCTCCCAGGTCTCTTTCTCATATTAATTGCCTTTGCGAACTACTTTTCCTTTGCTTTTATTTTCAGATCTATTAAACTAAAAATACAAAAATACCTTGCTGCAATTTGTTCTTATTTATTTTATTTGGCGTTCGATATATCAATCTACTACAGTTTATCTCATGTCTGTTTGCGTATCTTGGAGCTCCGCTACCTGAAAGGGATTGCCAACCCCTTTTACACATTGGGTTGCGAGTATTTTTTATTTGTGTGCAGGGGCTGTTTACGCTGTGTTGCTTCTCTCCTACTGGTTCGATAACCTTGGTCTCATAAATGAGGTAAATACCTTCCGCCGATGTGCTGCATCATCGCTTTCTCTTTGGGAAACACCGACTTAGCTTGAAGCCGCAACAAAAGGAATTTCTGGCACCGTTGCCGGGGAGGATCTTCAACATATACCCGGTTCCTAATCACAAATCTCATCTCCTCGCAATTTACATTATTTGCCATTTGACTCTCGTTTTCCCCTCCCCCACATCACAAAAATTTACCGTTTTATTCGCCCCTCTTTTTCGTTCGTCGTTTTCTTGCCGGATCTGTTTTTGAGTGCAATCTTGTTGTGTAGTCATCATGACTCAAGAGAACACCAAATTGTGTGATTTCTCAAATACCAACAACAATTATTTTATTGGCACTCCGGTTGCTCCTCCCACCACTAGTGCGGAGTCTTGTGATATTAATACTGCTTTGCTAAATCTTATTATGAAAGATCAATTCTCCGGTACTCCTAATGAGGATGCCGCGTCCCATCTTAATACCTTCGTGGAACTATGTGACATGCAAAAGAAAAAAGATGTGGACAATGCTGTTCTGAAGATGAAATTATTTCTGTTTTCTTTGCGTGATTCTGCAAAAAAATTGGTTCTCTTCTTTGCCTCGCAATAGTATTGATTCTTGGAATAAGTGCAAACATGCTTTTATCACTAAATATTTTCCACCCGCAAAAGTTATTTCCCTTAGAACCCGGATCATGAATTTCAAGCAACTTGAACATGAGCATGTTGCAAATTCTTGGGAAAGAATGAAAATGATGCTAAGGAATTGCCCAACTCATGCGTTAAATCTTTGGATGATCATACAATTTTTTTATGCGGGATTGAATTTTGTTTCTCATAATCTTTTAGATTCCGCTGCGGGTGGTAATTTTATGGAAATTACTTTGGGTGAAGCCACTAAATTGCTTGATAATATTATGGAAAATTATTCACAATGGCATACGGAAAGAGTTCCCACAAGTAAAAAAGTTAATTCAGTTGTAGATATTTCTTCTGTGAGTGAAAAAGTTGATGCTCTTATGAAAATGGTTGCTAGTAAAAGTGCTCCTATTGATTTCAATGATATGCCTTTGTCTACTTTGATTGAGCAAAATAGTGATGCCATAGATGTGAATTGTCGAGCTCGTGGGACGGCTCCAACGTCCACGAGGACCACGTTGAGTTCCTCTGCCGGACGCGGCGTCTGCCGGGCGAGAACTACGTGCGAGTTCGTCATGCGCCGGCGAGGGAGATTTCGCCGGCACCGGAGGAGGGCGAGCGGGTAATCTTCCGCTCGCACTGCCTGCACGGCTTCGGCCTCCCGGCGAGCGGATTCCTTCGCGCTTTTCTTGAGTTTTACCACCTCCAGCCGCATCACCTCACACCCAACGTGGTGATGCTGCTGTCGGCTTTCGTCACCCTGTGCGAGGGCTTTCTTGGGGTTCTCCCCACTCTCGAGCTCTGGGGAGAATTCTTCCAGTGCAAGCTCGGCACCGTTGTCGCGAGCGTGCCCGCCCCCTGCGGATCCTTCATCGCCATGAGGCGGACGGGCGAGAACAATCCTTTCCCGCCCATCCCGCTGATCCAGTCGGTGAAGCTCTAGCAGAAGTCCTATTTTTACGTGAAGAACGTTGCCCAGCAAGGCGACTTCGTCAACCTGCCGGCTTACGTAGCCGGCCCGCCGGCTGGGGGGCAACCCTCGTGGAGCTACCGGGCCAGGTCATTGTCTCAGGCCGGGAACGCAGCCGTCGCCCGGCTCCGGGTGATGATCCAGTCGGAGGGCCTGACTGGAGCCGACCTGGTGGCCGCCTTCGTGGAGTGCCGAGTACTTTCACTCCAAGGCCGGCCTCACATGATTTGTCAGATGAGCGGCCACTTCGACCTGTGCCGGCTGAGCACCAGGGAGATGCCTCATGTCGAGGTGTCTTACATGGTGAACTACATCTCCAACTGCAAGCTCGCCGAGGATCGGCGATACGGCAAGGGGTCGTATTCTCGCGCCAACCCTCCGCCTGCTGTAAGTTTTTCTTCTTTTCTTCCTTTTTGTAGCCGGCTTCATGATGGCCGACTAATGATCAATTGGTTTGTCCTCAGCAGAACCCTCTTCTTCCGCCGACGGCCGGGGCCGCAGGGGTAGAGCGCCAGCTCCTCCCCGACCGCACGGTGGACGACGTTGATGATCCGGACCTGGGAGCGGCCGCCATGGAAGATGTCGTCGTGGGGGAAGGCGACGAGGCAGGCGGCACGGGGCTTGGGGCCGGCCTCGAGGACTGGGCGAATGATGACGAGGTCGAAGTCATTCCGCACCGCCGACCGGCGCTTGATCATCAAGGCGCGGGCCCGTCTGCCGCGCCGGCTGCCCGTGGTGGCGCGCAGAAACGTCGGGCCGCGTCGACCTACTTTGGCAGCCGGTCGAAGAAATCCAAGGGTTCCACGGCGGCGACCAAGCGGGATGAGGCGGCCGTGAAGGCGGCTCGCTTCCGCAAGGTGGTGAAACAGCCGCAGGCGATCTCGGCGTAAGTGTCAAACGTCTTGTATTTTTTATGTCCTCTTCGATTGAGGCTCTTCTAAACTTTTCTTTGCTCGCCGGGCAGGGCACCGCTTTCCCCCGAGCGAGGTCCTGCCGGCTCCGTAGTCGGGCCGACTGGAGGGTCCTCAGGCTCCCGCCTCGTGGATCCCCGCGCCGACCTCATGGAGGCCACGGAGCGGAATGCACGGGAGGCGCGGGAGGAGCGGGAGGCGGCGGAGCGAAGGACCGCCAAGGCGGCGAAGGAGCAGGCCGACGCGGCGGCCAAGGCACGGGCGGAGGCGCCGGCCACGGAGAAGGAGGCGGAGGCCTCGCGCAACCAGCCTCCGCAGCTCGTCGTTCCCCTCCGCGCCGTGGCCCCCGACATCCCCGTGCCCCCGTCGGAGGAGGTCGACCAAGACCCACCGGTGATGGGGAGGAGGGAGGACCACGTGGTCTTCGTGGAGGAGGCGCCGCAGACGGCGCCGACTGGAGTGGGCCAAAGCGGCGAACCAGCCGCAGCGCCAGAGCAGCCGGCCGGGGCCGAGCCGGAGGCAGGGGCCGGCCTCGAGGTGCAGCCGGCATTTTGCCAGCGCGTAGGGGGAGCTACCTCCGCACCGGAGCCGCACAGAGCTGCGGGTGCCAGCCGGACGGCGGAGGCCCTGGAGGCGGCCAGTGCTAGCACGTCCAAGTGGATGCCCAGCGGGGGGACGACCGAGCTGAACACGGCGGCCCAAGAGGTCCGGAACTGGCTTCAAGCCCAGGCCGCTTCGCTGCAGCGATATACCCAAGAATTCCTCACGACACGGGTCGTCATCCGGGTGAGCCTTCTGGCCTTGGTTGTTTTGCTTTTTTGATTTCTTCCGTGGGGGGGGGGGGGCGTCAGCGCACCCACTGGGTCTAGTCCCCAAGTTCCGAGTCGGCTGTTGAGCAGGCGGCTTGGAACTTACTAGGTCCTGACAGCTATCTTATTCTTGCATCCTGTCTAATCTTCCAGGAATACCATAACCTCCATGCTGCTGCCTTCAACTCCCAGGCTCAGGAGCTGGGCCAAAAAACCGAGGACCTGACCAACAGCCGGAATGCGTGCTTTGTCTCATTCGTCTCCTGTGGGGGCGCGTCAGCGCACCCACTAGGTGTAGTCCCCGAGATTCGGGCCGACCGCTGAGCAGTCGGGTCGGATCTTCCCTGACGACTTCTTCCTTATTGATTTTTCCTTTGTCTTCATGCTTGCAGGAGCCAATGCCGACTTGAGGGAGCAGCTCAGCAGGGCCCAGACCGCCCTTCGCGCCAAGGAAGCCGAGTGCAACGCCTTAGTCCTGGAGCGTGACCGCCTGGCCAAGAAGTTGGCCGACCAGGAGGAGAGACACAAGGCGGCCCTGAAGAAGGCGCAGGACAGCGAGGACACCCACAAAGCTGAGTTCGAGACCGAAGCGGCGGGCTGGGCTGAGGCAAACAAGCACTGAGCGAGGGCTACGACCAGGTTGAGGATCTGATCGATGGTAAGCCGCCTTCCTCACTCCTTGCTTGCCCCTTGCCCCCTGATTTGTGTTCTGCCTTGTGCTGCTTTTTGTTCTTTGTGCAGACTACTTCCCCGGCTACTCCGTCATTGCCACCCAGACCATCGAGGCCCACCGCGAGGCGCACCGGCAGGCAGGGGCTGAAATCGTGCCGGACGCGAGCCAGACGCTTGAGGAGTAACTCTTGGCGGTCCAAGCCCGGCTGCAGCCAGCTCACCGCATGCTCCGCCGCCTCCAGCGCGCCGGGGCGCAGGTGTTGGCCGCCCTCTGGCCAGGCGAAGTGATTCCCCGCACCCCGAGTCGGACTGCCGACTGGCTGGAGGTTGCGGTTGGCCGCTTTGAGGCCTGGAAGGCATCGGCAGCCCGGGTTGGAGCTAGGCGGGCGCTGGAGTTCGTCCCAGCCTGGTATCCTGGGCTGAACCTGGACCAGCTGCGCACCTGGCGGCTGGAAGCCAACGAGGAGATGGAGGAGGTGCGGCCGGCTATCGCTCAGCGTGCCTCGACGATCGCCGAGTGCATTGACATCAGCGCCTTTGCTCCTGAGATAAATGACGACGGCGTTGCCCAGCCGGAGGAATGGTTCAGGCTGGACCCGGCAGAGGGTGAGGACTCGGCGGAGGAGATCGCTTCCAGCGATGAAGGTGAAGACAATGAAGGAGAGGAAGGCGAAGACGTCGAGCCGGCCAGTGAAGCGGCCAGCGAGCCTCAGCTTGACCGTGCCTCCAGCAACGAGGCGCGTGCTAGCACGCCCTCTGCGGGAGGTGGTGATCATGCCGAGGCTCGCCAGCCGGCCACTCCTCTAGCCAGCATTGTCGTCTCTACAGACCTGCCCGACTCACCAGTCGTTCCCTTAGCTTAATCTGCCGTCCTTGCTTTTCCTGCTTGTTACTCTTTGAACAATTTTTATTAAACTTGCGCAATTCCACCCATTGGGGTATATTCAAACTATGTTGAATGCTGGCCTTTTGAAGGTCTTTTGTGTAAATATGATCGTGTGTGTGTTTGGCTTCCATTCACGTATGCTTTTTATCCTTAGGCTGTTTCCTTTGCCGCCTTCCCCTGGCTGCTGCCTTCCCAACCGGCAGCTGCTCTGCAGCCTGTGGCTAGGGAAGAATTTGGCTATATTTTTTGGGGGAAGGCAAGTACTCGAGATTTATTAGATTGAAGCGAGGTGAATGGAAGCCAGCCGGCAGGCTACTCTGGTAGTCGGTCGGTGGTGGGAGAAAAACCGGCTTTTGTTATATTAGTCCGTTAGTCCCTAGCCGTTTTTCCTGTGGGCGTCCTTTCCTGCCTTTAACTCTTGCCAGCCGGACAGCCGGTTCTTCGAATTGCGACTTTTGGCAAGAGAAGGCTTGGGTTCCGGCACACTACTTGTCTGACTGCGGGTAGGACTTCTAATATAACTCAAGGCGGCCAGTCCCCGGGCCGACTAGTCGAACCCGGTGCCGAACGAAAAAAGTGAATGTAATGACATGATCATAAGCATGATACTCTTCATTCATAGATAAAAGATGGCAGTCCCCGAGCTCTCCTCGGGGGGCCTATTGTCTCGTACTTAGTACAAAAGTTAGCATGATACATACTGCATTTCAACTGTAAAATCTTCGGAGGAGGTTGGCATTCCATGGTCATTCCGACTCCTTGCCGGAGTCGTCTCTCTTTCGTACCTTCGGCTTTTGTGCGTCGATCAGGTAGTAGGAGTCATTTCCCAGCGCTCTGCTGATAACGAAGAGGCCTTCCCAAGGGGCCGAGAGCTTGTGCTGGCCGGCTGTTCGCTGGATCAGCCGGAGCACGAGGTCGCCCTCTTGGAAAGATCTTGGTCTGACCTTCCGGCTGTGGTAGCGGCGCAAGCCCTGCTGGTAGATGGAGGACCGGCTAAGGGCTAACAGCCGGCCTTCTTCTAGCAGGTCGACGCCGTCTTATCGTGTTTCCTTGGCGAGTCGAACTCGATGTCAGTTGGGATGACCGCCTCGGCACCATACACGAGGAAGAAAGGAGTGAAGCCGGTTGACTTGTTTGGGGTAGTGCGCAGACTCCAGAGGACGGCCGACAGCTCATCGAGCCAACAGCCGGCCGAACGTTCCAGTGGTACGACCAGTCGGGGCTTGATGCCGGAAAGGATGAGGCCGTTGGCTCGCTCGACTTGGTCGTTCGACTGCGGGTGGGCAACGGATGCTAAGTCCAACCGGATGCCCTGCATCGCGCAGAATCGTGCCAATGCTCCCTTGGCGAAATTCGTGTCGTTGTCGGTGATGATGCTGTGTGGCACGCCGTACCGAGTTGTTATATCTGCGATGAATGTCACGACAGTCGGCCCATTCAGCTTCTTGATCGGCTTTGCCTCAATCCATTTGGTGAATTTGTCCATGGCGACAAGCAGATGTGTCACGCCGCCGCGCACCATCTTGAATGGGCCCACCATGTCCAGTCCCCAAACGGTGAAGGGCCAAGTGAGGGGAATGGTCTTGAGTGCCGAAGTCGGCATGTGTTGCTTGGAGCTGAAGACTTGGCACCCTTTGCAATGTTTAACTAACTCCTTGGCGTCATCCAAAGCAGTCGGCCAAAAGAACCCATGGCGGAAAGCTTTGTCGACGAGTGATCTTGAGGCCGCATGGTGGCCGCATTCTCCTTGGTGGATGTCTCTGAGGATTGCAATGCCCTTCTCTTGCTCGACACATCGCTGGAAGACTCCAGTGACACTGCGCCTGACGAGCTCTCTGTTGACGATTGTGTATGCTTCGGCTCGGCATTGGACTTGTCTTGCCTCTGTTTCGTCAGCTGACAGATCTTGGTTTATTAGGAAGTTGAGGATGGACTGGGCCCATGATGGAGCTGCGACTTCTTCTATTGCCAACACGGCTACTGCGACCAGGGCGGGCGGGCTGGGTGGTGAAATGCTGGAGTCGGCCGCCGCATGTTGTGTTGGTGCAGTCCCCGGGCCGACTACCGCAGTCCCCGAGCCGGGTGTGGCAGTCCCTGGGTCGGGCGTAACTACGGAAGTCCCGAGCCGCCTACTAACGTCCCCGGGCCGACTATCGAAGTCCCTGGGTCACCTGCTTGGTTCTTCGAGCCGGACCTAGCTGCGTCGGGGTCAGGCGGCACGAAGATGGAATCGGACTCTGGAGACGGCTTGATAGACGGCTTGAGGAGGCGTTGCAGAGAGACACCGGTTGGTATCGCCTGCTGAGTGGAGCCTATTCGAGCCTGGGTATCAGCTGGCTCGTTGTCGGCTCGCGGTACATGGAGGAACTCGCATCCTTCAAAGTACTCGCTGATCTGCTGAACGAGGAAGCGGTAGCTTGCCATATTTGCGTCCTTGGCGTCCCAGTCGCCGGATGATTGCTGGACTACCAAGTCCGAGTCGCCGTAACATAGGATCCGGCGTATGCCGAGCTCTTTGGCAAGCAGGAGCCCGTGTATGAGCACCTCGTACTCGGCCACGTTGTTGGAGGCGGCAACGTGAATTTGCAGCGTGTATCTGAGCTTGTCGCCTTTGGGAGAGGTGAGGATGACACTGGCTCCCAAGCCAGTGCGCATCTTGGACCCGTCGAAGTGCATGCGCCAATGGGTGGAGTCGGGAGCTGGCGGCAGGTACTGGGTCTCGGCCCAGTCGACGAGGAAGTCGGCCAATACTTGGGACTTGATGGCGGTGCGAGGCTGGTAGAAAATCGTGTAGGGGGCCAGCTCGATGGCCCATTTCGCCACCCAGCCGGATGCATCTCGGTTGCCTATGATCTCGGCAAGCGGGGCGGTGCATACGACCATGATGGGGTGCTCTTGGAAGTAGGGCTTCAGCTTCTTGGCGGCGAAGTACACACCATAGCACATCTTCTGGTAGTGCGGGTAGTTCTGCTTTGAGGTAGATAGCACCTCACTCAAATAGTACACCGGCCTCTGGACCGGCTGGGCTCGGCCCTCTTCTGGGCGCTGGACTACGATGACGGTGCTGACCACCCGGCTGGTTGCAGCAATGTAGAGGAGCATGGGCTCTTTCTCAGTCGACACCGCCAGGACAGGCGGCATGGCCAGCATCTTCTTCAGCTCGTGAAAAGCTTGGTCGGCTTGGTCGTTCCACTCGAAGTGAGTGGTCTTCTTCATGAGGCGGTAGAGGGGGAGAGCTTTCTCTCCGAGCTGGCTGATGAAGCAGTTCAGGGAGGCCAAGCACCCGGTGAACTTCTGGACGTCTCGAAGTTTGGTGGGAATCGCCATTCTCTCAATGGCCTTGATCTTTACTGGGTTGCATTCGATGCCGCGTTCGGAGACCAGGAAGCCTAGGAGCTGGCCGGCTGGCACTCCGAACATGCATTTCTCGGGGTTGATCTTGATCTGGAACAGGCGCAGGTTCTCAAATGTTTCCTTGAGGTCTTCCAGCAAGGTGTCGCGCTTCTCCGTCTTCACCACAATGTCGTATATGTAGACGTGGGCATTTCTGCCGAGCTGCTTGAGGAGGCACTTCTGCACACAACGCTGAAATGTGGCACCGACATTTCTTAAGCCGAATGTCATAGTTAGGTAGCAGAAAGCTCCGAATGGCGTGATGAAGGCGGTATTCAGGCGGTCAGCCGGATTTAGCTTTATCTGGTGGTATCCTGAGTAAGCATCCAAGAAACTCAACAGCTCGCATCCGGCCATGGAGTCTATGACTTGATCAATCCTTGGCAGGGCAAAGGGATCTTTGGGGCAGGCCTTCTTGAGGCTCGTGTAGTCTATGCACAGCGCCACTTGTTGTTCTTCTTTAGCACGAGGACCGGGTTGGCGAGCCACTCTGGAAAGAAAACCTCCATAATGAAGCCGGCTGCCAGAAGCTGGGCTATCTCTTCTCCTACAATCCTTCTTTTCTCCTCCGACAGTCGGCGGAGGGGTTGTTTGACTGGTTTTGCGCCTTCTCAAACGTGTAGCTTGTGCTCGGCGAATTCCTTTGGAACACCCGGCATGTGCTTAGGGGACCATGCAAAGATGTCCCGATTCTCATGGAGGAAATCGGCGAGCTCGCCTTCCTATTTGCTGTTTAGGTTTGCCCCGATGACGGCAAACCTTTTTGGGTGCTCGGGGTCAAGAGGTATCTTCTTTGTCTCCTTGGCTGGCTGGAAAGATCCTTGGGCATCACACTACTTGGGATCGGGGGACAGGGCCGGCTGTTTGCCGGCCATGGCCACGACTCGGTCCAACATCTTCTTTTCTTCGGCAATCACAAGGGACTCGGCCAGCCGGCTGCTGGCTGCTGCACACTCGGAAGATTTCTTGTAATCGCCGGCTATGGTGATGATGCCCTTGGCGCTCGGCATCTTCATCTTGAGGTAAGCATAGTGGGGAACAGCCATGAACCTGGCCAAGGCAGGACGGCCAAGCAATGCATGGTAGGGGCTCTCCAGGTCCACCACTTCAAACCAAATCGCTTCCCGGCGGAAATGATCCTTGTCCCCAAAGAGAACATCAATCTTGATCTTTCCAATTGGGGCGCACGACAGGCCAGGTACAATGCCATGGAACACAGTCCGAGTAGGCATGAGTTTCTTCATCTTGACGTTCAACTTCTCCAGGGTGTCACAGTACAGGATGTTGATGCTGCTCCCGCCGTCTATCAGCACGCGGGAGAAACGGGCGGCGTGTCTGTCCGTTGCAAGGGTGGCATCCAAAACCAACGCATAAGAGCCGGGAGATGGCATCACCTATGGGTGGTCGGCCCGGCTCTAGCTGATAGGATTTTCTGACCAGTGCATGTGCTTGGCGGGGCTGGTAGCGACCATGTTGACTTCCTGGTGCTCTCGGTGTCTGCTGCGCTGGCCTTCGTGCTAGCTTGTAAAGACGACATAGGCGGCATGCTCGTCGGGGAACTCATCGTGCACAGCTCCGACTGCTGGCCGAGCGGTCGGCAGCTGCGGAGCCGGAGGCGGCGGACCAGCAGGCGGAGGCGGCGCGAGCCCTTCGCCTTTGGAGATTCGGGTGAGCCAGTGGCACTTCCAGGTTGTGTGGTTGGACGGCTTCGCGCCACTGTGGAACTTGCATGGGGTGTCAAGAGTTTGCTCGTAGGAGAAGGCCGGCTGCCAAGCCGGCCTGCCGCCCCTCTGCTTCTTGGGTGCGGGCCGCCCTTCGGGCTGCTCGTCTTCGACTATGGCCACCTGCCGACTGGTGGAGAGCGGCACGGGGCCCTTGCGCTTATGGACATTCTGGTACGGGCGTCGGCCAGAGTCCCCAGCCGGCGTCTTGGGCGCCGGGTTGAGTACCTTCCCGGACGCGTCTACCCGGAGTTCAGTCTTCATTGAGGAGTCGGCGGTGGCGTACTTGTCCGCTATGACCAGAAGCTCGTCGAGGGTAGTTGGCTTGTCGCAGAGGAGCTTGGGCTTGAGGAGGGTGCCTTCTCGGCACCTAGCAGTGAAGTATTCTATGGCTTGCACCTCGTGCACCCCTTTGCAAGAGTTGCGGAGCTCGGCCCAACACGTGAGGTAGTCGCGAGTGGATTCGGCGGGGCCTTGTACGCACAAGGAGAGCTGTCTGGGCTTGGGAGCCCGCTTGTAAGTCTAGCCAGTTGTTGATGTTGTATGGCCTGAGGCTGTTGAGCCAGGTCCCCGTCGTGCCTTGCATCATGAGGGGCACGTACTTCACGGCAACGCGCCTGTTGCCGTTTGCTATGCGAACCGCTGTGGATTAGTCGATCAACCAATCTTCCGGCTTCATAGAGCTGTTGTACTTGGGCGTGTCTCTTGGGAGCGAGAACCCTTTGGGGAAAGGCTCATCGCGGATGCGGGGGCCGAAGCAAGGCGGGCCGACATCATCTTCTTCTTCTAGCGCCAGGGATCGCGCTAGGCGGTCGATCTGATGGCGGGCGTCATTCTCGCCGACTCCTTCGCGGTGACCTAGTCGGCCGCCGACAGTCGGATGCGTGACAGGCGGTGGGGTGGGATATCTCTCCCCACGAGGCGGAGGCGGAGGCGGGTTGCCCCGCCGCTCCATGGCCCGGGGACGGCCTTCTGCGTCTCGCTCGATGGAGATCCGGGTTCGGCTTAGGCTGGCAGCCGGCTCTTTCTCATGTCGCGCGCGGGTTTTACCCGCAGTCGGCGTCCGGGACGTCGCGCCGTGCTCTCGGCGCGGCGGAGGGCTTTCCGCGCGTGCGTCGGCTTCGTGCCGCTATGCGGCTGCATCGATTAGTTGCTGGATGCGTCTGGTCATGTGGGGGAGTTCTTCGGCCCCCAGTCCGTTTAGCTCATCTATGGCCGCCTGGGCGGCGCGCAGGTTCTCGAGTGGAGTGGTGTAGACTAGGCAGTCGACTCCTAGCGTGTCGGCGAGGGCAGCGCCGCGCTGTCTGACAACGTCGGCTCGGCTTGGCCCGCCTGGGGGCGGCATGCCAAAGGCGGCGCGGTCGGCTTCGCGCTGGTGGGCCTCAGTGAGGCGTCTCATGGAAGCCAACTTCCGGCCCTCCGGGAGGAGGGCGAGGCAGCGAGCCTCCAGTGCTTTGGCGTCGGCATTGGCCGGGAGGGGGATGGACAAGTCGTGGACTGCCGCATGCGGGGCGTCGAGGGTGTTCTCGCCAGAAGGACCACCGTGGCCGATGACCATCACCTCGGTGGTGGCACCGTCGTAGCCATCGGCCCGGGGAAGCGGGTCATTGTAGATCGCGACGTCGGTGGGGAAAGCATCGAGCGAGGCCGTGTCGGAGTCGACAGGCATCGGATCGGTGGATCCAACAGACTCCAAGTCCACAGCAGGCTCGCCGGAGACGTGGAGCTGGCCGAGGAGGTTGACGAGTTGGTCGGTACCCGCGTCAGAGGCGGGCTCGTCGGAGATGAGGGTCTCGTCAAGGAGATCGGCGAGGCCGCTCGCTGCGCAGACGTTGGTGATGCCTTGCAGCACGTCATGGCAAGCGCCATCGGGCATGCTGGGCTGGCTACGCTCGCTGGGGAGGAAGAGGGTTCCCCTCCAGAACAGGTCTCCTGACGACGGTGCACCTGGCCCCACGGTGGGCGCCAAATGTCGGGTGGTAGGTGCGACATATTCCAACGGGTGGCTTATCATTGTGGGAGCCAGTAAGACATCGCCGGTGCCTGGAAGCGGGATGAGGCGAAGACATGCACTCCGACGAATCTTACCCAGCTTCAGGGCTCTCTATGGAGATAACACCCCTACTGCTGCTCTGCAGGGTCTCCGCATGATCACTAGATGAACGAGTGGCTACAAGATGCTCCTTGAGCTGTTTGGCGAGAAGAAGAAGAAGGGCACGGCTAGCTCTCCTCTCCTCTCTATGTGGTGTCTAAAACTAGCTCAGATCAACCCTTTCCATGGGTGCCATGGGGGGTTTATATAGGCCCACCCCCGGGGGACAATGGTAATCCGGCTGGGCGTGGCCCCTAGCCGTCTGTGTCTATGCTCGCCGGCTTCTGCGCCGGCTGCTGGAGCCGGCCGGCTGGTGGGTCCCGCCAGCTGTCAGCTCCTTGGTCGACAGGCAGGCCCCACTGTCAAGGGCCTTGTCGGTGGCTGGTTACTGTTGCCTCAAACTTGGTGACGAGGGCTTCGCCGAGGTAAGCGTGGCTATGGTGCCGCCGCCCGGCGGGCGATCGTTGTAGCCTCACCTCGTCTTGTCTCCTTAATGGGGCGTCTCCTTCGAGGGAGGAAGCAATCCGGCTGTGGGGAGCCGGCCCTGTCTTGGGCCGACTGGGGGAGGCCTGGCCGCCTTCGGGTGTCTCTCTGCCTGAAGGGGCCCATCGCCCGTGGGCCGCGCTGACAGCTCGTCGTGGGTGGCATCAGGGTCAACATGGCAACAGTGCCGCGCCGGACGGGTCATGGCCACCCCGTACGGTGCACTGTGTCAGGCGTGCTCCGGGATTCGGGGGTGGCAGGATTTACTGTAGCCACGCCCCGCCACATCGCTGTTAGGTGGATGCAGACCTCGAGGGTACGATCTTGACCACTTTGTGGGAGTCGGCTTCTCGCAGCCGGCTTCTTGGAGCCGGCCCTCCCGCGGCTTTCTTCATGAGGGCTAAAGCCGGGCCGCCTTCCGATAGGCGGCCTGGGAGACAACCGGCAAGGGGAAGGCGGCCCCACGTCTTGGATTCTTGAGGGCCGGATCGGCTTGTAATTTTTTCAGAAGGGCCAGGGGGAGCCGGCTAGGCTACCAGTGGTCGTTTACTCCGACAGTTGCACTAAACTAAAGTAGCTATTCGGCCTTGGCCCTCCCAGCCACAGATGATCTACAATAGACCTCACGGCAAGTCCGGACAACCTACGGAGCTTGGTCCACTCGGCTATTCGGTCATTCAATAGCAGCGGACGGACTGGAGCATGAAACTGTGACCAGAACAGCTTCTCCACTTCTTGATCTTTCTGATCCTTGAAGTACTCGGCCGCATCAGCAGCACTTGCAGCCAATTCCACGTAGGCGTCCGCAGAACTCCATATTCGGTCAAGAGGAACATATTTTGGATCTCCGAATTTAGTCCGCAACAAGAAGGGCTTCCCAGACACGATATCTGCAGCTTGATGCAGCTCCTCCTTCATCGCTCTAATTTTGGAGCGGGCTTCCTTGGCAGCTACCAGGGCCTTCTCCAGGCCTGTCGCCCTCGCTCAGCTTTCTTCTTCAAGAAGTTGGTAATGGTCAGTGGCATCTTTTAATTCTACAACCATTCTGGCTATTCTTTCCTTGCTCTCGCAATGCGCGGCCCATTTGGCCCTTAACTCTCCGGCCGCCTTTAGAGCGGCCGCATTGCTACTCCTTGCTTGCTCCTTGGCTCGGGCCAGCTCCGCCCGAAGGGTCTCCACGGCGGCACTTCCATCTCCAGTCGCAACATATTAAAGATACTAGCATCATGCTCCTCTTATTATGTGAGATCACTAGAGAAATCACTCACCCTGTGCCTCGTCAAGCCGCTGGTTGACAAGCACGATATTGGCATCAGCCGCATCAAGTTGCCGCTATATCTCGGTAAACCCATCAGTTTGGCTAGCCACCGTAGCCTCAGCCACCTGCACATAAAGGCAGTTGGGTTATTACCCGGGTATATGACCCTCGGGTTGCCGACGTTCTCGACGACAACCAGAGTCTCAAGGGCTACTATCTGCATAGGGCACACCTAACGTGTGCGGTACTATCAAAAACATACACTATTTCACGAACCTCAAAGCCCTTCAGCAGACTCATAAAGGCTTCGTGCAAACCGCTTTCAGCGGATGAAATCCTTTCAATTACCATACCCATTAGTGTATGATGCACTTCCGAGACGGTCGCTTGCCCAGAAGATCCTTCAGCGCGTCTGACCGCACACTGTATGGTTCCGGACCCTCATTGCCGCTCTCCTTAGAAGCCGGATAATGGGGATTTCGGGTAGCCAAAGGGTTATCCTCTGGCCTTGGCGGATCTGGATATATCCTCCGTGACGACACTTCAGGGTCGCCCGCCTCCGGGGGCGGGGTGTCAGGGGGAGGCGTTTCGCTCTCCATCATCTCCGGAAGGAGATCCCCCGAAGACGAACTCTGTCAAGAAGGGCTACGATCCAGACTACAATTTATAAGAATCGGTTATTGTCTTCAGAAGTAAGGTAGAATATTTTCACTATTAAGTACTTTGCGATTACTTACAGCTCGGTAGTGTCAGGACCCCGATTCTAAGTCACACCGATCTAGCCTGTAACACCTCATATCACTTTGCGGCCTCACGCACGGTATTCCCACGGGTGTCGCCTTACCATGGCCCGGGACCGTTTGCGCCTTTTGGCTCACGTATATGATAGTGTCACTAGCATCCATATGACAGAGAAACCGGGCCGACATGACTAGTCGTGAACCCAAAGTGGCACTAACTTACGGGGATAGGCATACATGAATCAACATCGAGCATGTCGGTCAGCAGCGTGTGAATCCGGGCGGTAGCAACTGGGCTAACAGGAATCCGGGAACCCGGGCTGTAGCAAGCTAGCAGGACTCCGGATGTCACCGCGTGACATTTCCCCGAAGGGACAGACACAGGAACGAAGTGAATCACATGCCGTCCAGTCAAGGACTCCGGTGAACCGAGCTGTAGCGGACTACTATGGCTCATGGAAGCACAAGACTACATTTCCCCATAAGAGAGGCTACCAAGGATAAACAACTAGGTTGTCGGATCCCACACATACCAAGCATTTCAATCATACACACAATATGCCTGATATGTGTAAATACAACATGGCATCACAACATAACTCTACGACTCAAGTATTTATTCATTAGGCTCCGAGGAGCGAGATATTACAAACATAGGTCTCATCACCGAACATTCAGAGCATACAAGTCAAAGAACATGTGGAAGCTTAACATGTCTGAGTATAGACATCTACAAATGAAAAAGGCTGAGAAGCCTGACTATCTACAAGATCCTACCGAGGGCACAAGATCGTAGCTGAGGTATCAAGCTAAACGTCGAGGTCCACGTGGAACTACTAGCGAGACTAACATCTCTCTGCAAAACATAAATTAAGCAAACATGAGTACAAATGTACCCAGCAAGACTTACATCACAACTAACTACATATGCATCAGTATCAATAAGGGGTGGTGGAGTTTGACTACAGCAAGCCAGCTTTGACTCAGTGGCTAACCTGAACTACGACTACAAGTAACTCTTTTGAGGTGGCGCACACGTGTCCACAAATTCACCATACCAATACACCACTATGGATCCTCTCCCGTCTCCCTGCGAGAACGCCATCCATAGCACTCACACTTATCTTGCGCATTTTAGAGTATCCACTTTCACTTGTCTATGAACTATGCAAGGGGTCCAAGTTTCCATATCCGAGGAATCCGGCTATTCGAATAGATAATGATAACCCTGTAGGGGTGTACTTCTTCACACACGCTCTCGCCACTTATCGCCCTGTACACGTCATGTACCTCGGAAACCTTCAAGCGGAAGTCGGGCGAGGGAGTTGGCCACGACCTGACTAACCAACAAGTCTCTAGTCCAGGTTTATCGCCTATTCGGGTTCCATCCGCAAGGAGATCCGGCCAGGGTGTCGCTCATGGCCCCAAATGATGTGAGCGGGGTTCCCAAGCCCACCATCTGGGTGCCACTTGGTACACCGTGCCACTGTGCTTAGTCTATGCCAATCCCACCTGTGTCGGGTGCCACTTGGTAGACTACTAACAATACCTACAAACACCAGAGACTAGTTGCAACTCCTAGACAGAGATCGAGTTGATTAATAAGCCGAGAGGGGCCGAGTTACCGGAACCCAATGTGTGGTAGTAACTGTTCATGGATCACAAACACAGAACTCAGTTCCTGAGGACGGCTGCAATGAGACAACCCACCATGTACTCCTACACGGCCTCTCACCGCTACCTTTACCAAATCATGTTCACACACTTAGCTCACACACAGTAGGACATGTTCAACACCATTCCAATTCATCCCCGATGAATCAGACCTGACTCAACTCTAAGTAGTAGCAGGCATGACAAACAAGCATGAATGAGTAGGCACATCAGGGCTCAAACAACTCCTACTCATGCTAGTGGGTTCCATCTATTTACTGTGGCAATGACAGGTCATGGAGAGGAAAGGGGTTCAACTACCGCACCATGTAATAGTTGAGTCGATGTTGTCCTAATGCAGTAAAAGAGAGCAGGAGTGAGAGAGTGGGATTGTATCGGAATGAAAAAGGGGGTTTTGCTTGCGTGGCACTTCTGAAGATAGTATAGTTCTTCATCGGTGTCATCGATCACATCGATGGAACCACGTCTATCAAGAGGGGACAAACACCGGCAAATGAGAAAGAACACAATCAATGCCCTCCTACCCACTGGCAGGAGGTTGAAGACGGTGGAGGGCCTGGTGGGCTGGGCCAGCAGTGCCAGGCCAGGTGAGCTGCAGGTAAGCCAGGTGGGGTTTTCCTCTCTCTGTTTTTTTCTAATTCTCTTCTGTTTTCTGTTTTGTAGGTCTGTTTTGAATTTGGTTTTGAAACCAATTCAATTTTGTTGCTTCTGGAAATATTTTTAGAAGCTAAAAGATTTAAACCAAAGCTCGATAAAATATTTCAGAATTATTGGACCTATATTTATTTAATAGTAGATATAAATCCAATTCAAATAGTTATTGATTTAATTCAAATGCCCAAAATAAATGTTTCTGAGACACCAAAAATATTTGTTTGGATTTTACCTCTTGCCAATATTTCTAGAGGATAACAAGAACATTTTCTTGGACTTATTTGAAGCAATTTTATCTTGATCATTTTTAAAAGGATTCTGAGGCTTTGAAAATTCCCGAATTCAAATTTCATTTGAATTTAAACATGATGCAACAACCAAGCTAGTCCAAGGCCAAGGTAAAGCTAGGGATGTGACAACTCAACCCCACTAAAACAAGAATCTCGTCCCGAGATTCAAGCGTAGGTTAAGATGGAAGGGGGAATGCAAACTAATAGAATCTTCATGATCCAGGTTGCGCCTCATAAGAACGTTGCTCTGATCATGATCTTGTCTCGACATCATGCTCTGAGAACTTCATCCAACACAACGATGACAGAAAGAAATTCTACGGAACTGATCTCCTCAAAGATCGAGCAACTGATGATCAGCTCACAGAACGAGACATAGCAACATCTCTCGAGATGAGACACGAAGCATACATCTAGAGGGATGGAGTGAAACAGATGATGAAGGTTCAAGTTGGTAGGCAAAAATTCGACGGTTAAATAGATGGTTAGGGGGGGTTTCAAGGTAGCGAGGAGTTAAGTTGCCCATGATACCATAACGGAACACCTTAGGGAGGGTGACTCGTAGAATTATTCCCTTAAGTGGAAAAAGAATTACTTTTGATACTGAGATCATTGAAACTCTCTATACCAGCCTAAGGAAAATCACAATTGATCAATTGAATGAATTCGAAAGAATGGCATACTTAGTTTGGAGAGGAAACTAGAGTTATAGGACACTCGGCAACGGATGGCGCATTCCAATTGATACCGAGGATATAAACCAATGACTGAGCTTGCTCTCAAGAACTTGAGCATTTCCGGATTCATCAAGGTTTTACCAGCATCCGTGCCAAGGATCCTGACAACACATCGTACTACCATGATAAACGGTGATGGAGGATGCAAATGCAAAGGAGGACATCACTTTCTCAGATTTTTCCTTAGTAATGCCAAAGAAGCAAATCTAGATGATCGACCGAGAGACATTTAGCACTCCGCTTCTAATGTTCTCCTTGATGTACTAGGTACCACGGTCAATACTTAAGATCATCAACATGGCCATCAAGTAAAGGTCAGACTTCGAGAGCACAGGAATCCATAAGGAATAACTACGGAAGTAAATCCTGCGAGATCCTTATGGGGAGGTGGCCAACTTCCTCAATCAAGATACTACAATAATAGGTCTTCCGGCTGGTGCATTGGCCACGACATCCACTTTACCGGGTTACAGAGAGACCAATATTATAGTTCTCGGCAAACGTTCCAACCATCATATCTGCCAGAGATTCATATCTGGTTGGTGTCAGAATATTGCAGACTCATCCAGTCTAGAGAGAAAAATGAAAGTTTGCAACACAAATCGACGAGATGACGTTGCGAGATTCTCGGGAAATGGACTATGGTAGTAAGCTCCAAAACATGAGCTGGTTCTACTAACACATGTGAACATGTTGTCCCAGACAAGCATGACCACATAGTAGTCTTATAATAAAAACACTACCGAGTTCAGGTGGGGAACCATCAACAAGGATATCGAAGTCCTTGCATAAGTCTTGCTCTTAAGAAGAGACTTCTTCTCCTTGAACAAATCAATCAGTGGCTTGGTGTGCTAGGGATACATATAGAATGAAGATGATCAGTCTATCAGACCATAGAATACTTCGCACATACATGACTTACTTGGGACAATTCCAAAGGAAACAAAAACAATCTTTCTCGAATTCACGGCGGCAACTTGTACCTAATGCACGTGAACTTGGAGAAAGTCACTTCTTACACCAAACACGTATTTCATGAACGGGACATGAAGATAATGCTTACAAAAGTTTCCAACACTATCTTGATATCCAACAAAATCATGGAGAAGACAAGGATGTTGTCGATGGGCTCAACAACTATTCATCTAGGTTTCCATATAAATGGAATTCCACAATCATATGAACAAGCTGATAGCATTGGTCAGACCCGAAAGATATAATGGTGTATGCTCGAGGGACAACCGCAAGTAAGACAACATTACGAACATCATTGGTTCTGATTTGATTTGACGATAGCCCACACTCAAATCAAGGTTTGGACAAGATAATAGATTCAACAGCTGATCACGGGGATCAGTCGATGAAGATATCATCTTTCTTCAACACACACACACACACACACACAAGGATATCCCTTAGTGACGAACTAAGTCGGACAAGCTTTCATCTTCCAACTCTTCAAGTTGTTGTTTAGATTAACCAACTAGCTCAGGGTATCCAAAATAGATTCTTGGAGAATGGGTGGTTTGGAGGAAAACCAACATGATCATGAACTCAACATAGTGGTCAGGTGACAACCTGGTAATACTTCCGAGAAGATATTCGGAAAATCATGAACCACCGATATGTTATTAAGCTCGAGAACAATCTTGCTATTCAGGCAAGACGATATGATCAAGGAGAGAGGGATTGTCACAATCCTAACTCCTTGGTCGATGAGTGCACCCGGAAATATGGACTAGGTAGCATGATCAATCTTAGGATGATGATTCAATAACCAGCACACTAAGATTGAGAGTATTGTCCATTAACTACCAAGCAACGGAGTTGCCAGGAGTATTGATATCGCACATCGCAGTACACTTGTCAGCATTCCGGTTACAATAACACGGAACCGAGGAATGAACAATGATGGCAAGAAGTATTACTGCGTCAAGAATTTATAGGAGGTGGTGCAATTCTCATGACACTCCTGACAGAAAGATGGTAACACTCCAAGGTAGAACAGACTAGAAGCTGGATTAGCATTCTTAATCTGCGGAATACAATTGCTTTGACCCAATCCTAGATATGGATGAGGTGCTGGAGTTTGTTTCTCCTAGTCATTCTGTAGTAGAATAGCTTAACGGACCACACGAATGATAGGCATCGATGAACGAATGCACACATACTCTTGACTATCAATTGATAGACGAAGGTCAGAAGACAACTAAAGAGGGACAACTCAAGGAACATATAACTTTCCGAGTTGTGGATTCATGGATTAGCATGTTGCACAAAGTTCAACATGTTTCTTCTAGATAACCCATGCGGAAGGTAGAATTGGCAGAGTCACAATAAGAATGGAGAACTCATCAAGAGCACTTTGTTGTGATCTTTTGGTTTCAACAAACTTCTGCCATAAATGGGTCATAGTATTCGGAAGAAGGAAATACCACAGACCTCGAGGACTAATGCAAAGGTTACTAATAACCTAAAGGAACTAGCAAACACTATCAGCATGAAGTAAGTGGGGTGAATCTTGGGTTCAAGAACCCAGGAATAGAATGCCTACCAACTAAGTGGCATCACGGGATGCTTTTGAGAATGGTGGCCAGAATCATAACACTAGGAATACGAAACATGGCTAGATTACCAGGTGATCTGCTATGACACCTAGGGTCATAATAATAGCTCCAACATAATGTCGAGGCAATAGAGTACCTCAACTCACCGATTAGTGTGGTTAAACTGACCCAAAAAAACATCAGGAACAGAAAGAAGGGATTTGCAAATGCATCAGACTATTTAGAAACCTGGGATGACTCGGACAGCATAATGGCTGTAGATGCTCAAAAATATTTGAGACATCCTGCAAAAATGGTGGCATAGCCACTCAACATCACAATATCAAGGTTCTGAGGCCAGCTATGAACACACGGAAGTAGTACGAACTGAACTGAGGCTTAAACTCAACATTCCTAGGCAACTACGGTTTAGTAAGACGTCATCCTGAGAGATAGAAGAGAATCCTAGTGCTTAACCCCTTAGAAAAAGATAAGATGTGTCAGATCAGAAGGTCATGAGGATAAGGAGTAAAAAGAGCCTTACGTTCCCTTCCACAATCAATTACCTTATATAACTAAAGCATTTCTAGACACAACTTCGACCAGTTTGGCTTGGTAAACCTACAGGCAGTCAGGCTCTAATACCAAAGCTGTCAGGACCCCGATTCTAAGTCACACCGATCTAGCCTGTAACACCTCATATCATTTTGCGGCCCTCACGCCCGGTATTCCCACGGGTGTCGCCTTACCATGGCCCGGGACAGTTTGCGCCTTTTGGCTCACGTATACGATAGTGTCGCTAGCATCCATATGACAGAGAAACCGGGCCGACATGACTAGTCGTGAACCCAAAGTGGCACTAACTTACGGGGACAGGCATACATGAATCAACATCGAACATGTCGATAAGCAGCGTGTGAATCCGGGTGGTAGCAACTGGGCTAACACGACTCCGGGAACCCGGGCTGTAGCAGGCTAGCGGGACTCCGGATGTCACCGCGTGACATTTCCCCGAAGGGACAGACACAGGAACGAACTGAATCACATGCCGGCCAGTCAAGTGTTCCGGAGCAGTAGTGCTGGGCTAGCAGGACTCCAGTGAACCAGGCTGTAGCGGACTACTATGGCTCATGGAAGCACAAGACTACATTTCGCCATAAGAGAGGCTACCAAGGATAAACAACTAGGTTGTCGGATCCCACACATACCAAGCATTTGAATCATACACACAATATGCCCGATATGTGTAAATACAACATGGCATCACAACATAACTCTACGACTCAAGTATTTATTCATTAGGCTCCGAGGAGCGAGATATTACAAACATAGGTCTCATGACCGAACATTCAGAGCATACAAGTCAAAGCACACGTGGAAGCTTAACATGTCTGAGTACAGACATCTACAAATGAAAAGGCTGAGAAGCCTGACTATCTACAAGATCCTGCCGAGGGAACAAGATCGTAGCTGAGGTATCAAGCTAAACGTCGAGGTCCACGTGGAACTACTAGCGAGACTGACATCTCTTTGCAAAACATAAATTAAGCAAACGTGAGTACAAATGTACCTAGCAAGACTTACATCACAACTAACTACATATGCATCAGTATCAATAAGGGGTGGTGGAGTTTGACTGCAGCAAGTAGCTTTAACTCAGTGGCTAACCTGAACTACGACTGCAAGTAACTCTTTTGAGGTGGCGCACACGTGTCCACAAATTCACCATACCAATACACCGCTATGGATCCGCTCCCATCTCCCTGCGAGAACGCCATCCATAGCACTCACACTTATCTTGCGCATTTTAGAGTATCCACTTTCACTTGTCTATGAACTATGCAAGGGGTCCAAGTTTCCATATCCGAGAAATCCGGCTATTCGAATAGATAATGATAACCCTGCAGGGGTGTACTTCTTCACACACGCTCTCGCCACTTATCGCCCTGTACACGTCATGTACCTTGGCAACCTTCAAGCGGAAGCCAGGCGAGGGAGTCGGCCACGACGTGACTAACCAACAAGTCTCTAGTCCAGGTTTATCGCCTATTCGGGTTCCATCCGCAAGGAGATCCGGCCGGGGTGTCGCTCACGGCCCTAAACGATGTGAGCAGGGTTCCCAAGCCCACCATCAGGGTGCCACTTGGTACATCGTGCCACGGTGCCTAGTCTGTCCCGAGCCCACCTGTACCGGGTGCCACTTGGTAGACTAATAACACTACCTACAAACACCAGAGACTATTTGCAACTCCTGGACAGAGATCGAGTTGATTAATAAGCCGAGAGGGGCCGAGTTACCAGAACCCAATGTGTGGTAGTAACTGTTCCTGGATCACAAACACAGAACTCAGTTCCTGAGGACGGCTGCAATGAGACAACCCACCATGTACTCCTACATGGCCTCTCACCGCTACCTTTACCAAATCGTGTTCACACACTTAGCTCATACACAGTAGGACATGTTCAACACCATTCCAATTCATCCCCGATGAATCATACCTGACTCAACTCTAAGCAATAGCAAGCATGACAAAAAAGCATGAATGAGTAGGCACATCAGGGCTCAAACAACTCCTACTCATGCTAGTGGGTTTCATCTATTTACTGTGGCAATGACAGGTCATGCAGAGGAAAGGGGTTCAACTATCGCACCATGTAATAGTTGAGTCGCTGTTGTCCTAATGCAGTAAAAGAGAGCAGGAGTGAGAGAGTGGGATTGTATCGGAATGAACAAGGGGGTTTTGCTTGCGTGGCACTTCTGAAGATAGTATAGTTCTTCATCGGTGTCATCGATCACATCGACGGAACCACGTCTATCAAGAGGGGACAAACACCAGCAAATGAGAAAGAACACAATCAATGCAATGCCACAATATGATGCATGATCATGACATGGCAATATGCTGTGATTTGAGCTAATGCATCTAGCTATGATTTAAATGTAGTTGGTTTGAATACATGATTCAAATTCCAACTCCATATATGATTATTTAAATGCCTTTTATTTGTTTTGTACAAAACAAAGGACAAACATTGTTCAAACATGCATGAAAATGGTACAGATGGATTCCTTGATTTTTCTGATAATTTTCCATATATAATTTATTTAATTCTGAGCTATGGTTGATTTTCTATGATTTTTAGAAGTTTGGGGTATTTTCTGAAATTTATAAATCATTTCTGATTTATTTTAATTCCAGAAAACTTTACTGCATCAGCACTGCGTCATCATGACGTCAGCAGGTCAACAGGGCGCGGTCCAGGTCAAACCTGATGTCTGGGGTCCACACGTCAGTGTAACAGGGCAAGAACAGAGGCTGACTAGTGGGGCCAGGTCAACGCTGAGGTGGCGGGTCAAAGCATTAGCTTAATTAAAGCAGGGAATAACCCTGTGGTTAATTATGAGAAAGGGCCCGGCTGTCTGTGACTCTTGGGTTTGATTAAGAGGTGGTTAATGCCTAATTAACCTGGCCACGTCAGCACGGCCGGGGTCAGTCCGCCGGCGACCATCCAGCACGGCGGAGGCAGGCCAGAAACGCGCTACGGGCGTCGGCTGCACGTGCCGAGGGACCAGGGCGTAACCCTTGCTCGCCCGCATCCAGGGGAGCAGGTGGGAGGTCGTGGGGTGACTAGAGCTTGCCGGAAACAACCTCGCGGCGGCGGCCGAAGTTCGGTTGCATGCGGGATCACGTTGTGGTGCACGGGGAGGACGGCGGTGGGGTGATATGTGCTACGGGGAGCATGCTGAGCACGATGGAGTGCTCGGACACGGGCTGCACTACGCATGGCCTCGTCTGCACCATCGCCGGCGGCGAAGAGCTCACGGCTTCAGTGGGAACGGCGGCTGGAGGGTGAATTAGGCGACGGGGTATGGGGAAAACGGTGCAGAGGCTCATCGTGGTTCTTCTGGTGCTGCTGGAGAGGCAAGGGAGACACAGGGTCCGGCGAAACGTCGGCGGGGATCTCCGGCACCCGAGGACGTAGACGGCGGCATTGGCGAGGCTCCGAAGCGTTCAGCGTTGCGTAGCTCAGCGAGGAGGTCGAGGACGATGCGGCGGAGCTTCTAGGCTCAGCGGCAGGGCGAGGGGTGGTCGGTGGCCTTGGGTACGGTGAACGGCGGCGACGGTGGTGAGAGGGAGAAAGAGCAGAGGAGGGGGATGAGCTCGAGAGAGAGTGAGAGGGGGTCAGCGCGATCGTGAAGACACAGGGAAAATCGTCCACGCGTCCAGGGGCTCGTCGGCAAGCAGGAGGTGGCGCGGAGCGCGTGGGCGCGCACGGCGGCCACACGCCCTCCTGCCCACTGGCAGGAGGTTGAAGATGGTGGAGGGCCTGGTGGGCTGGGCCAGCAGTGCCAGGCCAGGTGGGCTGCAGGTAAGCCAGGTGGGTTTTTCCTCTCTCTGTTTTTTTCTAATTCTGTTCTGTTTTCGGTTTTGCAGGTTTGTTTTGAATTTGGTATTGAAACCAATTCAATTTTGTTGCTTCTGGAAATATTTTTAGAAGCTAAAAGAATTAAACCAAAGATCCATAAAATATTTCAGAATTATTGGACCTATATTTATTTAATAGTAGATATAAATCCAATTCAAATACTTATTGATTTAATTCAAATGCCCAAAATAAATGTTTCTGAGACACCAAAAATATTGGTTTGGATTTTACATCTTGCTAATATTTCCAGAGGATGACAAGAACATTTTCTTGGACTTATTTGAAGCAATTTTATCTTGATCATTTTTAAAAGGATTCTGAGGCTTTGAAAATTCCCCAATTCAAATTTCATTTGAATTTAAACATGATGCAACAACCAAGCTAGTCCAAGGCCAAGGTAAAGCTAGGGACGTGACAGGTAGAGGGCTAATCCCCGTGCGGACATTGTGCGGCAAGAATACCCTACGAGGCAGGACCCTCTGGCGAAGATTTCTTCTGCCATTTGGAAACCTTAGTTTCCGTATCTTCGGAAGTAGTCCTCTTCCTTCCCTGGGGAGAGAGAATGTCAGATTCTTCCCCTTGGTTATCCTACCTCGCAGAGGTGCCCATTCCCTCGGTTGGAATAAGTAGCGAGTGAGGCCCGCTTTTGCCCTCTTTATTCTCCCCTTCATCTTCCTTTGAGGGCACTAGATAAGGTGCCGGCTCGAGTATCTTTTCTAGCACTGTATTGTCCAAGCCCTCAGGAAGGGGGCCGCACACCTGATCATCTTCGCCTTTTTTATCCAGTCCTGGTCAAAGAGCGACTCTTTAGAATGATGATATGATAAATAAAAGGACGACGGGTTCGGCCATGGGATTACTTACTTGGGTAGCAGGGCAGTTGCAGCTCAAACCCACATCCTCGGAGGTGTCCGGACACTTTATTTGGGGTCCGAAGAACGATTTGTACATCTCTTCGAGCGTCATGCCAAGGAAATGCTGAATAGCTCGCAGTCCTTCCGAGTTGAATTCCCACATACGGAGGGGCCGGCGTTTCCAAGGCTGGACTCGACGAACTAGCATAACTTGCATTACCATAATCAGACTGAAATTTCTCTCAAAGAGATCTCGGATACGGCTCTGCAGTATTGGCACGTCCTTTGCTAGACCCCAGCTCAACCCCCTGCTGATCCATGACATCAGTTGCGGTGGGGGCCCAAGCGAAAGGTGGGGCGGCTACCCACTTGGCACTTCGGGGAGCTGTGATGTAAAACCCCTCCCGCTGCCACAATCTGGACACCTCTGGGAAGGAACCCTCTGGCCATGGAGCATCAACGATTTTGCTTATTAAAGCACCTCCGCACTCTGTGTGCCGCCCCTCGATCATCTTCGGCTTCACATCGAAGGTCTTGAGCCATAGGCCGAAGTGAGGGGTAATGCGGAGGAAGGCCTCACATACGACAATAAATGACGAGATGTTAAGACAGGAGTCCGGGGCTAGATCATGGAAATCCATCCCATAATAGAACATAAGACCCCTGACAAAGGGATCCAGAGCGAGGCCTAGTCCTCGGAGGAAGTGGGAGATGAACACGACACTCTTGGTGGGTTCGGGAGTAGGGACGACCTGCCCTCGGGCAGGCAGCCTATGTGAAATTTCAGCGGTCAGATATGTGGCCTCTCTCAGCTTCTTGATGTCCTCCTCCGTTACAGAGGAGGGCATCCACCGACCTTGAAGGTTGGATCCGGACATAGTTGAAGGTCTGAAGCGCCTGACTTGAGCTTCGGGTGTTAGAACTCGAGGCGGGGGAAGGCTTCGATTGAGCACGAGAGGGAGAAAGAAAAGGCCTTGTCCTCGTTATAAAGGGGGTGAATATCACACTACTAGGAAAAGGGCTACTAATGGCGCACCAGTTTTGCCTACTAATGGAACATCACTGGTGCGCCATTAGTATCACACCACTAGTATTTTTTACTAATGGCGCACCACTGGTGCGCCATTAGTATCTAGTATACTAATGGCGCACCACTGGTGCGCCATTAGTATAGGCCACGGTGCGCCATTAGTATAGGCCACTGGTGCGCCATTAGTATTTTTGAATTTTGAAGGCGGGAAAATAGTTGTGGCGCACCGTCTAACCCCCACTATGGGCCATTGCTTTTTTGAATTTTGAATTTGGATCTGGATCGTGATTTTTTTGCCCATTCTTTGCTTGTTTTTTTGCTCATTTTTTGGCACGATATTATTTCAAATTTTGTTCCTATTTTTGGATCTTGTACGTTCTTTTGCCGTGTTCTTTTGCCAGAGAGGATTTCGCCGGAGAGGAGGAGGAGGAGGTCACTGGAGAGGCGCTCGCCTACATCGCCGGAGAGGAGGACGAGGTCGTCGGAGAGGAGTTCACCGGAGCATTGGAGAGGAGGAAGGAGAAACCATGAGGGGATGGGAGGAGAGGAGGGAAGAGGAGCTCACCGGAGAGGAGGAAGGAGGAGCTCATCGGAGAGGAGGGAGGAGGAGCTCACCGAAGAGGAGGGAGGAGAAACCGTGAGGGGAG
>NC_041392.1:189567543-189567831 GCF_002162155.2 Triticum dicoccoides | reverse complement strand
GGAGGAGGAGCTCACCGGAGATGAGGGAGGGGGAGCTCACCGGAGAGGAGGGAGGAGAAACCGTGAGGGGAGGGGAGGGGAGGAGAGGAGGGAGGAGGAGGTCGCCGGAGAGGAGGAGGAGGTCGCCGGAGAGGAGGAGGAGGAGGTCGCCGGAGAGGAGGAGGGTAGTATGGTGGAGGAGAGAAGGGAAGATGGAGTGGAGGAGAGGAGGAGATGGAGTGGAGGAGAGGTGGAGTGGAGGAGAAGAATGAAGAGGTAAGGAGGAGAGGACACGCCCAGCCATATATA
>NC_041392.1:189532698-189567509 GCF_002162155.2 Triticum dicoccoides | reverse complement strand
GGGAGGAGGAGGTCGCCGGAGAGGAGGAGGAGGTCGCCGGAGAGGAGGAGGAGGAGGTCGCCGGAGAGGAGGAGGGTAGTATGGTGGAGGAGAGAAGGGAAGATGGAGTGGAGGAGAGGAGGAGATGGAATGGAGGAGAGGAGGAGTGGAGGAGAAGAATGAAGAGGTAAGGAGGAGAGGACCATGCCCAGCCATATATACGGCATAGTAATGGCGCACCGTGGGCAGGTGCGCCATTACTAGCTTTTTTTTATTTTTTTTATTTTTTTTGAATTTTGAAGGCGGGAAGATACTAATGGGGCACCATGGGCAGGTGCACCATTAGTAACTTTTTTTTATTTGTTTGACTTATTTTGAATTTAGAAGGCGGGAAGATAGTAATGGCGCACCATGGGCAGGTGCGCCATTAGTAAGTTTGAATTTTTTTTTTAATTTTTTTGCCTCTCCAGATCTTAAAAGCCCCGTATCTTTTTTTCTGTTAGGTTTTTGAGGATTTTGAAAATGTTTAATGGGGTTCCCCCCATTAAATTCGGATGTAACTTTTCGAGTAGATGATTTTTCATATAAAAAACTTTTTCATCCAAGTTCGTACGAAAAAGTTATGCCCATTTTACAAATTCTCGAGAGATTTCGCAAATAAAGTCAAAATTCATATTTGTAAATTTTCACAACAACTAGACCACATATCACATGGGAAACTTATTTTCTTTTATTTTTTTGACATTTCCATCATTTTTTTATTTTTTTAACTGAAAAGGCGGTCCACACGGGGGGTGCATTCGGTGGAAGTGGTGGCCAAGTTACTAATGGCGCACCATGGCATGGTGCGCCATTACTAGTTCAACTAGTAATGGCGCACCACTCCCACGGTGCGCCATTAGTAGTTTTGAAAAAATCTAATTTTTTTTTTTACTAATGGTGCACCGTGGATGTGGTGCGCCATTAGTATTTGCACACTAATGGCGCACCAACACATGGTGCGCCATTAGTATTTAGTAATTGCGCACCACATGTACAGTGCGCCATTAGTGTCAATTTCATCTTTAGCCCTTTTCCTAGTAGTGTCAGGCGTCCTCCTCGTGGCCGTTTGGGACTTGCCTAAGATCTGGGAGTCATACCAACAAGCATGGTTGGGTTACCCACGTCTGTATTGATGAGAATCCTGTGATAAGGGGAACACGATCTCTGCTTTGACAAGACGTGTCAAGAAAACTGCTTCGAGATATGTGCAGTGCTGGTTGAGAAAAACAGTTCAAATAATGACCGGGCCATGGCGTGATGTCATGCTGTCAAAACATGTCAGCAGATTAGATTTGTGGAAATATTATTCTCTCTACAATGGTATGTGGAACTTATTTTTCAGGGCCGGACACTATCCTTGTGTTCAAACTCTTCCATGGAGTATTCAGAGGAGGAACCCGCTTTGCAATGCCGAAGACAATACTGCGCGCCATACTCATCATCATTGAAGTCCGGTTCAGGGGCTACTGAGGCAGTCCTGGATTAGGGGGTCTCCGGACAGCCGGACTATATCCTTCGGCCGGACTATTGGACTATGAAGATACAAGATTGAAGACTTCGTCTAGTGTCCGGATGGGACTCTCCTTGGCGTGGAAGGTAAGCTAGGCAATACGGATATGTATATCTTCTCCATTGTAACCGACCTTGTGTAACCCTAGCCCCCTCCTTTGTCTATATAAACTGGAGGGTTTTAGTTCGTAGGACAACATACAATCATACAATAGGCTAGCTTCCATGGTTTAGCCTCTACGATCTCGTGGTAGATCAACTCTTGTAATACTCATATCATCAAGAACAGTCAAGCAGGACGTAGGGTATTACCTCCATCAATAGGGCCTGAACCTGGGTAAACATCGTGTCCCCTGCCTCCTGTTACCATCTGCCTTAGACGCACAGTTCAGGACCCCCTACCCGAGATCCGCCGGTTTTGACACCGACAATATAAAGAAAATAATATGATATGACATGTTAGGCAACATTCCACATAAAAAATTCCATTTTTATCACTTACCTACTCGAGGACGAGCAGGAATTGAGCTTGGGGACGCTGATATGTCTCCAATGTATCTATACTTTTTGATTGTTCCATGCTGTTATATTATCAATTTTGGATGTTTTATAATCATTTTATAGTCATTTTATATCATTTTTTGGTACTAACCTATTGACATAGTGCCAAGTGCGAGTTGCTGTTTTCTGCATGTTTTTTACATTGCAGGAAATCAATACCAATCGGAGTCCAAATGCAATGAAACATCATGGAGATTTTTTATGGAACAGAAGACACCCAATGGGCCAAGGCAGCACCTGGGGTGCTCCGAGGGGAGCACAACCCACTAGGGCGCGCCAGGAGGCCCAGGCATGCCCTAGTGGGTTGTGCCCACCTCGGGTGCCCCCTGGACCGCCTCTTTGCTCTATAACTACCCAATGTTTTAGAAACCCTAGGGGAGTTGATGAAAATTAATTCCAGTCACCGCAGAGTCCAGAACCACCAGATCCAATCTAGACACAATCACGAAGGGGTTCACCACTTCCATTGGTGCCTCTCCAATGATGCGTGAATAGTCCTTTGTGGAGCTTCGGGTCCGTAGTTAGTAGCTAGATGGCTTCCTCTCTCTCGTCTGATTCTCAATACAGTGGTCTCTTGTAGATCCATATGATGTAACTCTTTTTGCGGTGTGTTTGTTGGGATCAGATGAACTTTGAGTTTATGATCAGATCTATATTTTTATATCCATGAAAGTTATTTGAGTTTCTTTGATCTCTTATATGCATGATTCCTTATAGCCACGTATTTCTTCTCTGATATTTGGGTTTTGTTTGGCCAACTTGATCTATTTATCTTGCAATGGGAAGAGGTGCTTTGTAGTGGGTTCGATCTTACGCTGCTTGATCCCGGTGACAGAAAGGGAACCGACACATATGTATCGTTGCTACTAAGGATAAAACAATGGGGGTCTATCTCTACATAGATAGATCTTGTCTACATCATGTCATCATTCTTATTGCATTACTCCGTTTCCCCATGAACTTAATACACTAGATGCATGCTGGATAGCGATCGACGTGTGGAGTAATAGTAGTAGATGCAGGTAGGAGTGGATCTACTAATCTTGGACGTCATGCCTATATAATGATCATTGCCTGGATATCGTCATGATTATTTGAATTTCTATCTACTTCCCAACAGTAATTTGTTTACCCACTGTTTGCTATTTTACTTGAGAGAAGCCACTAGTGAAACCTACGGCCCCGGGTCTCTTTCCCATATTATTTGCCTTTGCGATCTACTTTTCCTTTGCTTTCATTTTCAGATCTATTAAAGCAAAAATACAAAAATACCTTGCTGCAATTTATTCTTATTTATTTTATTTAGTGTTGGATCTATACAATTTATCTCACGTCCGTTTGCCTATCTTGGGGCGCCACTACCCGAAAGGGATTGACAACCCTTTTAAACGTCGGGTTGTGAGTATTTGTTATTTGTGTGCAAGGGCTGTTTACGTTGTGTCGCTTGGTTATCCTACTAGTTCAATAACCTTGGTCTCATAACTGAGGGAAATAACTACTGCCACTGTGCAGCATCATCCCTTCCCCTTTGGGGAAACACCGACGTAGCTTCAAGCTACATCAAAAGGAATTTCTGGCGCCGTTGCCGGGGAGGATCTTCAACATATACCAGGTTCCTAATCAAAAATCTCATCTCCTCTCAATTTACATTATTTGTCATTTGCCTCTCGTTTTCCAGGTGGTATTGTGGGATGAAGCGTCCCAGACCAACCTTACATGTCCAGGAACATGAGACCGGTTCCACCGACAGACATGCAACTAGTTTTGCATAAAGGTGACTGGCGGGTGTCTGTTTCTCCTACTTTAGTTGAATAGAATTTGACTACGGCCGGTCCTTGAAGAAGGTTAAAACAACAAACTTGACGAAACACCATTGTGGTTTTACGCGTAGGTAAGAACGGTTCATGCTAGAAGCCCGTAGCAGCCACGTAAAACTTGCAACAACAAAGTAGAGCACGTCTAACTTGTTTTTGCTGGGCATGTTGTGGTGTGATATGGTCAAGACATGATGTGATAGATGTTATTGTATGAGATGCATGTTTTTTAAGATATCTAACAAGCGACAGGAGCCTTATTCCTGTCTCTTTATTGTATGAAATGCAAACACCACATAATTGCTTTACTTTATCACTATGCGTTAGCGATAGTTGTCGAAGAAATAGTTGCCGAGATGACCACGACGCAACGATAGAGGTCAAGGTGTCGAGCCGGTGATGATGGAGATCATGACGATGCTTTGGAGATGGAGATCAAAAGCACAAGATGATGATGGCCATATCATGTCACATATTGTGATTGCATGTGATGTTTATCTTTTTATGCATCTTATTTGGCTTAGTATGACGGTAGCATTATAAGATGGTCCCTTCACTAAATTTCAAGGTAAAAATGTTCTCCCTAAGTATGCACCATTGCTACAGTTCGTCGTGTTGAGACACCACGTGATGATCGGGTGTGATAGACTCTACGTTCACATACAACGGGTGCAAGACAGTTTTGCACATGCAGAATACTTAGGTTAAACATGACGAGCCTAGCATGTAAAGACATGTCCTCGGAACACTAGAGATCGAAAGGTCAAACATGAATCATATAGTAGATATGATCAACATAGAGATGTTCAACATTGATGACTACTCCATCTGACGTGATGATCGGACATCGATTAGTTGATTTGGATCAAGTATCATTTAGATGACTTGAGGGATGTCTATCTAAGTGAGAGTTCTTAAGTACTTTGATTAATTGAACTTAATTTATCATGAACTTAGTCCGGATAGTATTTGCATATCTATGTTGTAGATCAATGGCCCGTGCTACCGTTCCCCTGAATTTTAATGCGTTCCAAGAGAAAGCTAAGTTGAAAGATGATGGTAGAAACTACACGGGTTGGGTCCGTAACTTGAGGATTATCCTCATTACTGCACATAAGAATTATGTCCTTGATGCATCGCTAGGTGAAAGGCCTGCTGATGTTTTGAACGTCTAGCAAGCTCGATGTGATGACTACTCAATAGTTTAGTGTGCCATGCTTTACGACTTAGAATCGGGACTTCAAAGACGTTTTGAACGCCATGGAGCATATGATATGTTCCAGCAGTTGAAGTTAATAATTCAAGCAAATGCCCGAGTTAAGAGATAAGAAGTCTCCAACAAGTTCTATAGCTGCAAGATGGAGGAGAACAGTTCTGTCAGTGAACACATACTCAAAATATCTAGGTATCATAATCACTTGACTGAGCTGGGAGTTAATCTTCCAGATGATAGTGTTATTGACAGAGTTCTTTAATCACTGCCACCAAGCTACAAAGGCTTTATGATGAATGTCACGACCGGTTTTCCAACAAAACATTTATTGAAAAGCCGATCCCTACATTGACCAGTACAGAAGAATCCTTCTTACCGGTAGACAAATCCTTGATACAGAAATCCAGAAGTACTAAATATTATACAAGATGGAGCTGAGGCTTCTCAACAATTTATTACAAGTGCACCGATATTACACATAAAGGCGGATATGACACAACGGTATGGTGGCATAACTACTGACTCGTAATAAAAGTGGTGGTGGGTATGTCACAGTGAAGTGGGTGACATGACTCCTAAATCTTATAGCTCATCAAGCATCGGAGTGAGGCTCGATGATTTTATTTGGGTAGCGGAAGCATATATAATACAAGTGATCAACTCCAGGATCGCACGGGACTGACTGGGACTCCTCTAGGCGTCGGACTCGCTATCGAACTCTTCATCCATCAGATCGCCTTCGTCAACATCTGGCCAAATCAACAAGCCAGGTCAGTACTTTGAATGTAGTCGCAAGACAGTTTGGACATAATATATAACAAATGCAAACATGATGCACATGAGCAGATTGGTAATGCACATTCTGATAATAAATTTGCACTGCACGATAAATAAATGGAAGTCAGGTGGTAGTCCTCCCGAAATCCCAACGAAATAACTGAAGACCGATCGGGTGTCTGAAGTGACGCCTCGAACGGTAACAAAAAAATAAATTAACATGCCGTAGTCGGGCGTCGGGGCGACACCACAAAAAAGGGCTTATATAGAAAAGTAAATAACAATGCGGCCACAGTCGGACGTCTAAGCGACATATCGAAAAGGGCTTATAATGAAAGTAAATAACAAGGATGCCATAGTCAGACGTCTAAGGGACAACACCTAAGGGGCTTATATCGAAAGTAAATAGCAAGAGTGCCACAGTCGGACGTCTGAGCGACATCACATAAATGGCTTATATCGAAAGTAAATAGCAAGAGTGCCACAGTCGGACGTCTGAGAGACATCACATAAAGTGCTTATATCGAAAGTAAATAGCAAGAGTGCCACAGTCCGACGTCTGAGCGACATCACGTAAAGGGCTTATATCAAAAGGAAATAACAAGAATGCCACAGTCGGACATCTGAGCAACACCACATAAAGGGCTTATAGTTCATCATTCGAATTCAAGTAGTTCATGAATTTAAACCATCACAAGGAAATACTCAGTGTATAATAATAAACTGGTTAGTCCGTTCACAGGAATAACATTCAGCCGAGTTTACCACTCTCAGTTCCATGCTTATTCTCCGGAGACTGTCACTGAGCCGGATACTGAGACAGACACGGAGACTGACACTGATATGTTGATCAAATTCCTTGACCATGGACACGGTTACTGTAACACCCCGAGAATCATGCTACAGTAATCCCCTTCTAATGATGCCTTGTCATCATTGTTACTGTTGCTAATCTCACCTTGATTCAAAACCAATTCTAATTCAAATCCAATCTGAAGTCCAAAATTCATATTTGTCAGACATGAAAACTAAAATGTTCATCATATAGCAAATAATCATTTGTTAATATTGGTGGTAAACCAACATTTTTGCAAGGCGTTTTAATGGCCTAAACCAATTAAAGTAGTCACCAAAACAATAGGTTAAATGGCTTTTTTATTTATAAAAATTGCGAACTATTTCAAAAGCCTCACAACCTTTTTGTGGCAGTGCTAACTACTGCAATATAATTATGTGGCCAAGTCCCACATTTTACAAAATGCTTTTGGCAGCCCAAATATTACCATGCTTTTTCTGTAAAAAGAAAAGAGAAAAAGTAAAAGAAAAAGAAAACCCCCTGACCCTCCTGGGCCTTAGTCATCTGGGCTGCCCAACCCGGGTAGCCCACCTCCCCCGGTCGCCTCCCTCTTCTCTGTTCACCCGAACCAGGGACCGCGCTCGCCGGTCGCCACCGAACCCTGTCGCCGTCCTCGTCGGGGAAGGGATAAGGGCGACGTCCCCTCGACGCCTCGAGCCCTCCCCTCCACTCACCGCTCCCCCTGCCAACCCTAGCTTTCCATTTCCCTCATTTGCCTCTCCTCCTCTCAGATTCACCGCACCCGACGCGACCACCGCTGTCGCCTCGCCGTGGTCATGGTCGACGACCTCTCCGAGTTACGCGAAGACGTCGAGGAGTACCGCCATCATCACCTGCGTTGACTACGGCCAGTAGCGTGAGATGTTATGCGCTGCAGCCCCGGATCCCTGTCGTCTTCCACCTCGGGCACTGCCGCCCTCGCCGTCGAACTCCGGCAACTCCGAGCCTCCCCCGAGCCCACTTCGCACATTTGCAGGAGCGATGTGAGCTCCTCTTCCTTTCCCTTCTCCCCTCTCTCGCGTAAGCCGCCTCACTCTCTAGCTTGCTTGCCGCTACCATCGTAGCTCGCCGAAGCCCCGCTCCATAGCCGCCGTGGCCATGCTCGCCGTCGACCTCTGTCGAGCACGGCACCGTGCCCAGCACGTTTCAAGCAGCCCAGTGCACCTCGCCGCGCCTCCGCCCGTGCTCCTAGCCCGATTCCACCCGTGCCCGAGCTTCGACCTCCGCCGTTGAGGTCGCCGCCGTCGTTGCACCCCCGCTCCGGCCGTGCCGTAGCCCCAAAACGACGCGGCTTCGCCTCCGCTTTCGAATGCGCTATCGCGCGGACCAAATGGTGCCCCGTAGCCTGTTTCCGGCGAAGTCCCGAGCCGCTCCGCCGTGTTTTTGGTCGCTGGAGTTGTCTCCGGCGCCGACACAGATGTGGCGCAGTGGGCCCCGCCTTTGTGTCACTACCAGTGGGGCCCAAGGACACTAGTTGACTGGTTTAACCAGTCAACCCTACTGACTGGGCAATCCCCAGCCACTGACCAGTGGGGCCCTCCCCCCTAATTAACAGGAATTACTTAAATTAGTTTAGTTAACCTAAATTATACAGTGACAGGTGGGCCCAGTAGTATTACTAACTAAATTTAGATTAGTTTGAACCCTGTTTAACCCACTATCTATGACAGGTGGGTCCCCCATGTCAATTTGACCAGTCAACCGAACTGTTGGCTGCTGACGTCACTCATACGCCATGCTGATGTCATATTCCATTTCTGTTAATTTATTTAATTCCAGAAAATGTTTAAACCTTTAGAAATTCATAGTAATTAAACCGTAACTCCGATGAAAATGTTTTCTATATGAAAGTTGCTCAGAAAAATCCAACGAATCCGAATACGTGGTCCGTTTACCTGTCAGATGCCTCTAACTATCTGAACATGGAACATTACCCCTCCGGTCATATGTCTGACACAGGTCCGGAACCGGGAAAACATTCCCGGTTGTTTTTCCCCTTCACCTTTATCGCGTAGCCATACGTTAGCTCACAACCGACACATCTTATTGCCATGCTTTGTGGTGCTATGTTGCTTTATATTTACTGTTTCTTCCCCCACTTCTCTCCGGTAGACCCCGAGACCGATGCCGCCCCTGTGATCGACTATGTCGGTGATGACCCCTCCTTGCCAGAGAAACGAGGCAAGCAAACCCCCCTTGAGCATTCCGATATCGCCCATTTCTTTCCCTCTCATGCTTGCATTGGAACTGCTACTGCTTTCTGTATGATCCTACTCTGATGCATAGCCTATTGTTGTCACCTGATTTCATACCTTACATGCTTATCCTAAACTGCTTAGTATAGGTTGGTTAGTGATCCATCAGTGACCCCCACCTTGTCCCAGTTGCCTCGCTTTATGTTCGATGACTCGATCAACGTGATCGACGTCCAGGCCCCGACACCGCACATCACCCCCTTAGTTGTACGACACTACAGAGTTACTATCGATTGCCGAGAGTGAACCTCATACATCACTCCTGATGAGATCTCTATAGTGTAGCTATACGGTCGAGGTCATCGAGGGTGATTTCCTCCTTAACCACTTCCGTTACCGCTCTATCGTGCAACCCCTCAAGTGTGAACCTCGAGGGTGGATCCTCTTATGTTCACCTTGATGATTACATCGAGTGGGATTCACAGGGGGTGATTCCTCGGGTTTTCCCCTTTGTGTTAGACAGACAGCTACTATGGTTACTATGACTTTACACTAAGCCATGTTACTAAAGACGGGTCGACCATGAGGGGTACCCGCGCGATCTTAATTGCGAGTGATGTGGAGTCGGGTTGACCTGGAAGGTGCCCGCGAGATACTTACGAGGCGTGCCCGGGCATTCTTAGCCCTTGCCGCAAGTACTCGAGATGGGGCGACGGGGTCACACCGATCATGAGTCTCTGATCGTTACCACGCTTTCCTAATCTACTATGATTTGGATATTTGATCTGAGGGGCCTCTGGCCTGATAGCACTAACCATCACGTGGGCATAGTATGGGCGTTCTGCATCGTATACATCAGCCGAAGCTTAATAGACGTCAGCGACTGAGCGGCGCGCACCGAGTTGGACTGGAAAGCACCTACCTTGTTGAAGGTGGTAGCTAGGTCTGCTCATCGACCGCGTACGCAACATGCAGGAGTTCCCGGTGAGATGGCCCATGACCCCTGGGGGCATAGGTTTAGTCTGACTTGTTGGCCTCTCTATTAAGCCTATGTCGGGTTGCGGCGTATTGTTTGGCCAAGGCTGGGCATGACCCAGGAAAGTGTGTCCGACCAGAGTTAATCGAGCGTGGTGGGTAAGTTGGTGCACCCCTGTAGGGAAGAAAACATCTATCGATAGTCTGTCCTATGGTAAGGGACACTTGGAGTTGTATCCCGATCAATACAACTAGAACTGGATACCTGAGATGAGAATGGACTGTGATGAGAAATGGATATGAGAAATGGAGATGAGAACTGGATAGTATAGCTCTGGGATGGCTTTCTCGCAGGGAGTCGAGAAAGGATCTTTGGCCGAGGTTGATAACATTACTGCTACTTTAATTTATGCTACTCTACTCCCTCCTGTTGCTGCAAGATGGTGGTTTCCAGAAGATGCTAGTCTTCGATAGGCTAGGCTTTCCCCTTCCCTTCTGGCATTCTGCAGTTTAGTCCACAGATACAACCCATTCCTTTGATACAGATGCATACTTAGTTTAAATCTGATGTAAGTCTTGCGAGTACTTTGGATGAGTACTCACGGTTGCTTTGCTACTTCTTTTCGCCCATACCCGATTGTTGCGACCAGATGACGGATCCCAGGAGCCAGACGACGCCACTGATGACTACTACTACCCGAAGGATGCCTACTACTACGTGAAGACCGCTGACGACTTGGAGTAGTTAGGAGGCTCCCAGGCAGGAGACCTTGCCCTTTTCGATCGTTGTTGCTTTTGTGCTAGCCTTCTTAAGGCATTCTTGTCTAACTTATGTTTGTACTCAGATATTGTTGCTTCCGCTGACTCTTGTGTATTCAAGCTTATGTATTCGAGCGCTCGAGGCCCTGGCTTGTAATATAAAGCTTGTCTTATTTCAATTTGTGTCTAGAGTTGTGTTGTGATATATTCCCGTGAGTCCTTGATCTTGATCGTACACATTTGCGTGTATGATTAGTGTACGATTGAATCGAGGGTGTCACAGTTACTCGGATGGTTATGACTCTGCAAAGTTTGCACTATTATTCCACAGCCAATGGATTTCAGTAGTCACGAAGTACTAGTTCCGTTTACGGTATTTTAGAAGAAACACATCTGACCAGTACACACCCATTCCACATTCTGCTGCCAGGGGTCACCCTAGGCAACGTTCAAGAAAAACTTTGGGACGGGGAGGCTACAACCTCGAATAGCATGGGATCAAATTTATATTCCCGCGCTCTAAGGGGTGCCCTCCTCTCGGTCCCAACCGGAAACACCCATGCCCCCTGACAAGATGACGGGCTTTAGTCCAGGGCCATGGAACCCTCATCACGGCCCCTCTATTTGGTGTGTACAAGGAGAGAGGTTTGCAACTTACTAAACCGCATTCTTTGCAGAAATCATGTGGTGGCACGGACGGGGACGAACAGGAACAGAACTTGTTCCACGTTAACACTAAAGTTACGCGGTTGATGTAAGACTGGCATGCTTCAACAATACCAGCTTACAACCTATCATGCCACCACATGATCAGGTTATCTTATCATCATATGAACATATCAACTTTGAAGCCCACCTGTAGTTTGCCTTGCATGCAATATAACATTCACAATATGCTTATATAAACATGCCATGAGAAAACTACTCAAGAAAACATGCAAAACACTCATCATATCAAAGGTTCAAACATGCTTGCCTGCTTCGGAGTAGTCAGAGTCTAGCTCGGCGAAGTTCGCGGTTCCGTCACCTCCTCCGGTATCTACGGTATAAAGAAATCACGCACTAACGTAAATACCATGTGTCTATAAAAATTGTCCCAATTTTTTTCAAATAAATATTATGATACAAAACTAGACAGAAAAATAAAGATGACAGAAAAGAATCAATTCAAAATCATCTTCTGTTAAAAAGTTATAAAGGTTTTAGCCCAGGGACTTATCTGTAATGAAACAGAAAGTATCCAGGGTTTAGTTTATAAAAACTGAAAATGTTTCGTTAAGAAATACATCACCCAACAGGGAAAATGTACTCTGCCCGAAGGCGCTTTCCAGAGAAACGGTTTGATTAGAAAAGAGAGGCTGACGAGGGGGTTCCACCTGTTAGGTTTAAATGTTTGAAAGGGAAAAGCAGAGCACGCCGGCGCCCAAAGCTTGTGGTGGTCGCCGGCGACGATCCACGACGAGGTAGGGGGAGGGGCTGGTACCTACGGACTCACGGTGCTCTCCCGCGTCTGTGGGTGGTGGAGTTGGTCGTCGGCGAGCCCCACGTCGACGACGGCCTTCACTCCGACGGACGGCGGCTCGGGCGTCAGTGGATCTCGCCGGGGAGGGCTGCAAGCTTCAAATTGGGGCGTGGGTTAGTGGAGTGGGTGCACTAGGATGCCACTGGTACAACTTGGGAGGCTGGGGTGCACGCACTCGAGCTAATCTTGCTGGAGCCCGAAGCGGATCGGGGCGGCCGGAGTCGGGGAAGAAGGCCTCCCCAAGGTCTTCCTAGTATCTAGGCAGGGCTCTGGTGAGGTGGAGGTGTGGTGCAGCGTCGAAGGTGAGCTCGAGGGCTCCTTTTATAGCTGATCCGAGGCGGTTGCCGTGAACGGGATAACTCTGGTGGTGATTACGGCGAGGCAGTGGCCGAATGGGGGTTTTAGGCGATTGGGCATCAACGTGTTGGTCTACTGGTTCCATCGAGAGGTTGAACTTGGCAAATCTTGGGCGTCACTCCACGTTCTCGGCAGAACGGCTCACGGGCACGCTGGCGGCAGAGAGCGTGCTCTGCGCCTCTCAGGCCACGGCGACCATGCGGCAGCGTGCACAGGGGAGGGGACGGCCACGCGAAGGCCTCGGGTGGCTTGGGCAGTGCTAGACAGCGCCGTTCCACGCCAAGCCCTTTTGACGGCCGCAGCGGGCGCTGCTGTCGCCGCTCACGGGGGCGATACACTCCTTCCAGCTCACCACCGACGCTCGTGCCCGTCCAAGTGATCGAGCGGCGCACTGGATAAGAAGGAGAAGCAGTGCGCAAGGTGCCAACGCGGGCGCTAGCGAGATTGACGCTGTGCTCTGAAGAAATGATACTGTCGACAGAAAGTAGACACTGAACTCTGAAACTTTACTGCATTTGAATAGCAACAGTGGATGCCAACTGTTCGATGAAATGATTTTGGCACGTGGGAAATTTTTCTGGATCTGATCTTTGGTGAGGTGGTCTCTTGATGTATCTTTAGGCTGCATGAATTATCTCAGATTTTTAGGAGAAGCAAAAGTATGAATTTCACCAAAAATGGCAAATCTGGTCCAAACTTGCAGTGGGCAAATTTTGAAAATTTTGAACTGTGGGCCAGTGGATCTTGGTTGAGGGTGCTAAGGTCTATCCAGAGAAATTTATTTGGGATCAAGATTCAAAGGAAAATTGGTAGTTCCTTTGTAAACCACCAAGGTCAAAGTAAATGACAAAAATTGCTTTTGAGGGCAAAATAAATAGAAATAAAATTTTAAAGAGGTTGAGACTTGCTGGAATAGGATTCTTGGCTTGACTCAAAGTGAGTAGATAGTTTTGGAAGAAAAAATTCTTCATAGGCCATGGCAAGAGGATATTTTTTTGAAAGAGGAAGAATAAACCCAAGAGTTTTAATGGAATTCTTTTTAAATGAAAAATATTGCAAAAACCTTCCAATGTTATTTGTGTTGAGCCAACATAAGATGAAAAACCCTCAAGGCCAAAGATCAAGATTTGGGATGAATCCAAACAAAAATACTTGTCATAAAATAAAAGTTTTTGAAAGGGAGAGTCCTTTAGAAAATTTTTAAATAACCCCTTTCAAAAATAATAGAGAATTTGGTAAAACCAAGGCAAATTTTTTGGAGTGTTACAACACCTACCCACTTAGGAAAAATCTCGTCCCTGAGATTTCAGCTTATCCTCAAATAGGTGTGGGTACTCTTCCCGGAGAGAGTCCTCTCTTTCCCATGTCGCTTCATCCTCGGTGTGATTGCTCCACTGAACCTTGAAAAACTTAATTGTTTTCTGACTGGTCCACCTTTCAGGCTCTACTAATATTTTTATTGGACGTTCCCTGTAGGTGAGGTCTGGTTGCACGTAAATGCTCTCATGTGACACTTGCTTCTTTGGGTTGCTTACGCATTTCCTTAACTGTGAGATGTGGAACACGTCGTAGACGTCTGACAGCTCTTTGGGTAGGTCTAGCTGGTAGGCTACTGTACCTCTCCGTACAACCACACAGAAGGGTCCAATAAATCTTGGTGCTATCTTTCCTTTAACTTTGGACCGTTGCAGGCCCCTCATAGGAGATACTTGTAAATACACATAATCACCAGGTTCAAAGCTGACTTCACGATGTTTTCGGTCGTAATAACTCTTTTGTTGACTTTGAGCTGTCTTGAGCCGGTCCCTGATTTTTCTAACTTTCTCTTCAGCCCCCTTGAGCATGTCTGGGCCGAAGATACGACTGTCTCCTGTTTCTGACCAATTTAATGGGGTACGACATCTTCGCCCGTACAAGGCTTCAAAAGGTGCCATTTGTAGACTGGATTGGTAACTGTTGTTGTATGCGAACTCGGCATATGGCAAGCTTTCTTCCCAACTAGTTCCACAGGTGAGGACACATGCTCTCAGCATGTCCTCTAGAATTTGGTTCACGCGTTCAGTTTGTCCATCAGTCTGGGGGTGGTATGCTGTACTGAATGCTAGTTGAGTTCCCAGAGCCTGTTGTAAATGATCCCAGAATTTCGAGACGAATTGAGTGCCTCTGTCAGATATTATAGTCTTTGGAACTCCATGCAGACAAACTATACGGGAGAGATAAAGCTTGGCAAGCTTCTGAGTGGTGTGGGTTGTCTTTACTGGGATGAAATGTGCCACCTTGGTTAATCTATCTATGATGACCCATATGGCATCATTTCCGTGTTGTGACCGAGGTAGTCCAACAATAAAATCCATCCCAATTTCGTCCCATTTCCACTTAGATATCCTGTTTGGTTGTAATAGTCCTGCTGGTTTTTGATGCTCGGCTTTAATGGGTTGACAAGAATCGCAACATGCAATGAAGGTGGCTATATCCCTCTTCATACCGTGCCACCAAAATCTTTCCTGAATGTCCTTATCCATTTTGGTTCCTCCAGGGTGGATTGAATATGGGGCGGCGTGGCCTTCATCTAGAATTTGCTGTTTGAGGTCCTCTATATTTGGCACGCAGAGCCTATCTCCGTACCATAATATTCCCTCTTCGTCTACGACGAATTTGGAGGCCTTGCCCATGCTTACTTTTCTTTTTATGCCTTCAGTCCTGGGATGTCCATGCTAAGCTTTCTTAATCTGCTCCACAAGGGTGGGTTGTATTTGCAAATTTGACACAGTGCCTCCCGTGACCATCACCAAGTTGAGTTTGGCGAACTCATGTTGAAATTCAGGTCACAAGTTATGTGGACTGTCGTTGCCTGAGCTGGGGTTTCGACTAAGAGCATCTGCCACTACATTCGCTTTTCCTGGATGGTAGTGGATGCCAACATCATAATCTTTCACTAATTCCAACCAGCGCCGTTGTCGTAAATTGAGCTCTGGCTGTGTGAAAATATATTTGAGACTTTTGTGGTCCGTATATATTTCACAATGATTTCCAAGCAAAAAGTGTCTCCACTCTTTGAGTGCATGAATGACTGCTGCCAATTCTAAGTCATGAGTGGGATAATTTTCTTCATGCTTTCGAAGTTGTTTGGAAGCGTATGCGACTACTTTGCCTTCTTGCATTAGCACGCATCCGAGGCCTTTTTGGGATGCGTCACAATACACTTCAAAACTTTTGTGTATGTCTGGTATAACCAATACTGGTGCTGTTGTTAATTTCTTCTTGAGTTCTTGGAAACTTTTCTCGCAAGCTTCAGTCCATACAAATTTCTTATCCTTCTTGAGTAACTTTGTCATTGGTTTTGCTATGGTGGAGAACCCCTCAATAAACCTTCGGTAGTATCCAGCCATTCCCAGAAAGCTTCGGACATCTGTTACGTTGGCTAGTGGCCTCCAGCCAAGTACGGCCTTGACTTTTTCTGGGTCCACGGCAACACCTTCTTGGGTCAATACGTGGCCTAGAAAACCAACCTGTCTTAACCAAAATTCACATTTGCTGAATTTGGCGTATAATTGGTGTTTCCTCAATTCTCCCAGTACAATCTTGAGATGTTCTGCATGCTCTTCTGGTGTCTTAGAGTATACTAGAATATCATCAATGAACACCACAACAAATTTGTCCATAAATTTCATAAACACTTTGTTCATGAGATGGACAAAATATGCGGGGGCGTTTGTTAGTCCAAACGGCACTACTATAAACTCATATAATCCGTATCTGGAGGTGAATGCTGTCTTAGGGATATCTTCTGTCCGTACTTTTAATTGCTGATATCCTGACCTTAAATCAATTTTATAGAAAACTTTGGCTTGTGCAAGCTGGTCAAATAAATCATTTATCTGTGGCATCGGATATTTATTTTTGATGGTGACCATGTTGAGTGCTCGATAGTCTATGCATAATCTCAGTGTCCCATCCTTTTTCTTGGCAAATAATACTCGTGAACCCCAAGGTGAGGAGCTGGCTCATACAAATCCTTTGTCCAATAATTCTTTTATTTGCTTATTTAATTCTACCAACTCGGAGGGTGCCATCCTATAGGGTTTCTTGTAAATGGGGGTGGTTCCAGGAGCTAGTTCAATGCTGAACTCTATTTCCCAATCTGGCGGCATGCCTGGTAGTTCTTCCGGAAATATGTCAGGGAACTCACATACCACTGCAACTTTCCTTAGCTCTAAAATGTCCACTTTGTTCAACTTTGGTTGTCGTGATCTTGGTCTTTCTTGAGCTGCGCCTTTTATTGTCTTCCCGTGGTGGTGAGTGAGAATTATAGTCCGGTTGAAGCAATCGATAAATCCTTTGTTGGTGGTTAACCAATCCATTCCTAGGATAACATCCAGTCCTTATTTTCCAACACAATGAGGTTTGCCTAAAACTTTAGTCCTTCAAACTTAGTAACCACACCTTGGCAGTAACTCTGAGTGATTTGCTTATTCCCGGGGGACTTGATGATCATGGATTTTTCCAAAGGAAGCATCAAAAAATCATGTTGCAAAGCAAAACTCTTTGAAATGAACGAGCGAGAAGCACCAGAATCAAACAAAACCGTGGCAGGTATTGTGTTGATAGGGAACGTACCGAGTACGATATGCGGGGCATTTTGTGCTTCCTCCTTGGTCGCATGGTTCAAGTGACCCTTCTTGTGATTGTTATTGGGGTTGAAGTTGTTGCGCTTGGGTGTTGAATTGTTTCCATTGTTGTTCGGTTTTGGGGTCGAGTTTCATGGCTTTGGGCACTGTTTGGCATATTGTCCTTCTCCACAAGCGTAGCAAGTAACACCTGGGCGATATGTAAAATCCTTGTCCCTTGCATGAAATTTTTTGTTTGGGCGTGGAACATTGGTTGTGGGTTTGTTCGCTCCAATCTTCTGAAGGTCAGTATTGTTCCGGTTGTTGCGAGCATGAGTAGTCTTGTCCCTTTTCCGCTTGCGAAAATCCTCCAAGCTGCGACGCTCATTTTCCAATGTAATGGCCTTATCCACAAGAGTTTTGAAATCCGAAAAGGTGTGTACGACCAGCTGGCATTTAAGTGCTGGTGCCAGACCGTCCAGAAATTTTTCCATCTTTTTGATTCAGTCATATGCTCCTCGTTGGCATAACCAGATAATATAGTAAACTGACTATTGTACTCAGTTATTGTCATGCTCCTCTGTTTGAGGTCATCAAATTCTCTTTTCTTGATCTTCATAATGCTTCTGGGGATGTTCGCCCCACGAAAACCTTCTTTAAATTCTTCCCAGGTGATATTATTTTCATTGGGGTGCATGTGTAGGAAATTCTCCCACCATGATGCGGCTGCTCCTGTGAGGTAGTGAGGTGCATAAAGTACCATCTCACGGTCTGAACATTGTGCGATAATTAACTTCCTTTCAATGTCTCTAAGCCAATCATCGGCCTCAAGAGGTCTATCAGTGTGAGAGAACATTGGGGGACGTGTCTTTTGTAGCTCAGATAATTTCGAATGTTGCTGATATGGTTCACGGTGATTTCCCATATTGATAACATGGTTCATCATTTCTTGATGCTGCTGCTGGCTTTGCTCATAAAGGCGGCATACTTGAGAAAATGATGTTTCACTGCCTTGCTGACTTGACTGCCCCTGTGTGAAATTGTTACTTGTCTTGGTACCATAATTTTCTTCCAGCGGACTTGGCATGGAACGAGTCCAGGGATGAGGCATATTCCACTCTGGGGTATTTTTTTGCAAAAACTCATGATAAAAACTGAGTGGCAAAAATAAATAATTTTGTAAAGGCGGAAATTTTAAGCATTCCAACATTTTTCAAGAAAATACTTGATTGCGCATGGAGAAGGACCGCTCAGTACATATCTTACACGCAAGCCGTAATTATACAGTACATCACTCAGGATGTGCGTACACATTCCTGACATGTTATTTAGGCTAGTGCACTTCTCCGAGTTCCTACATGATGCGCACACAAACTACTTCTCACCAAAGCTATGTACATATAAACATATCATACAAGCTGGCACATCGCATGGCTGCTATGCGTACTCAGTCGTAGATGGTGAAAACTTCCTTCGGCCCGCCGAGGGTAAGACCCAGTGGTGCTGGAGACTCAACCTCCTCCTCACTAATAGGCTCCAGGCGTGAAATACTGGTTTGAGGGACTAGTGCAGGCGCGGTAGGTGGTGCAGCTCTGACTGGAGTAGGAGCAATGACCTGGTCAAACTCCTCAGTAGTAGGCAGGCGGCGAGCGGTGGCTAAGATGGCAGGTGTATAGGATGCTGAGGACGAGACATAATTCAGCGGTGGTGCTGTATGGAGGAGCTCCCTCCTGTTGGCGGAACAGCCTTGAACGAAGTCCATACGAGCAGCCACAAGGTCGTCCACGAGGTTATCAAAAGCTGCCTCAAGAGCCTTGATATACTCAACAAGCATCTCAATAGCCTCATCTCTCTCTCCCCTAGCGCAAGCGAATGCATAGTGACAAGTGTACGGCACGTGGCATGGGAGGTAGCGGTAGCGACGAGTCTTCATCGAAGGGAGCACATCCCGGAGACGAGCTATCGCCTCACGGGCAGCCATCTGCATGACATACCTCTCCGTAGGAAAGGCCCTTCCCAAAAATCGGAGGCGGCGTGACTCAAAACGTCCTCCCTTGAATTGCACCGCGGCCTGGTACATAGACACGCTGTCTTTGATCTTGTGCTGGTAGAGTGTGAACTCCGGACAAGCCGATTGCCCGATCGTGACCTTGGTGATGGAGACGAGAAGCTTGATGAACCCCTCAGGAACATTGGCGAACACCTGTGACTCACAGTCGTTGCCAGCCATCTACAAAGGTAGGCAAAAATTCCGAATAGTCAGATCATAAATTTATGATGACTAACAGAAAAATCGCTACATTTGCAAAACGCTAAAATAGCACTTAATACGCTAATAACCGATTAGCGAACGCACCTAGTGGCCTCCTACAGTCAGCCTGGCTCTGATACCAAGTTTGTCACGACCAGTTTTCCAACAAAACATTTATTGAAAAGCCGATCCCTGCATTGACTAGTACAGAAGAATCCTTCTTACCGGTAGACAAATCCTTGATACAGAAATCCAGAAGTACTAAATATTATACAAGATTGAGCTGAGGCTGCTCAACAATTTATTACAAGTGCACCGATATTACACATAAAGGCGGATATGACACAACGGTATGGTGGCATAACTACTGACTCGTAATAAAAGTGGTGGTGGGTATGTCACAGTGATTGGGTGACATGACTCCTAAATCTTATAGCTCATCAAAAGTCGGAGTGAGGCTCGATGATTTTATTTGGGTAGCGGAAGCGTATATAATACAAGTGATCAACTCCAGGATCGCATGGGACTGACTGGGACTCCTCTAGGCGTCGGACTCGCTATCGAACTCTTCATCCATAAGATCGCCTTCATCAACATCTGGCCAAATCAACAAGCCAAGTGAGTACTTTGAATGTACTCACAAGATAGTTTGGACATAAGATATAACAAATGCAAACATGATGCACATGAGCAGATTGGTAATGCATATTCTGATAATAAATTTGCACTGCATGATAAATAAAAGGAAGTCAGGCGGTAGTCCTCCCGAAATCCCAACTTAATAACTGAAGACCGATCGGGTGTCTGGAGCGATGCCTCGAAAGGTAATAGAAAAATAAATTAACATGCCACAGTCAGGCGTCGGGGCGACACCACAGAAAAGGGCTTATATGAAAAAGTAAATAACAGTGTGGGCCAAAGTCGGACGTCTAAGCGACATCTCGAAAAGGGCTTATAATGAAAGTAAATAACAAGGATGCCAGAGTCGGACGTCTGAGCGACATCACCTAAGGGGCTTATATCGAAAGTAAATAGCAAGAGTGCCATAGTCGGACATCTGAGCGACATCACATAAAGGGCTTATATCGAAAGTAAATAGCAAGAGTGCCACAGTCGGACGTCTGAGCGACATCACATAAAGGGCTTATATCGAAAGTAAATAGCAAGAGTGCCACAGTCGGACGTCTGAGTGACATCACGTAAAGGGCTTATATCGAAAGTAAATAATAAGAATGCCACAGTCGGACATCTGAGCGACATCACACAAAGGGCTTATAGTTCATCATTCGAATTCAAGTAGTTCATGAATTTAAACCATCACAAGGAAATACTCAGCGTATAATAATAAACTGGTTAGTCCGTTCACAGGAATAACGTTCAGCCGAGTTTACCACTCTCAGTTCCATACTTATTCTCCGGAGACTGTCACTGAGATGGATACTGAGACAGACACGGAGACTTACACTGATATGTTGATCAAAGTCCTTGACCATGGACACGGTTACTCGAATGGTTATGACTCTACAGAGTTTGCACTGCTATTCCACAGCCAATAGATTTCAGTAGTCACGAAGGACTAGTTCCGTTTACGGTATTTTAGAAGAAACACATCTGACCAGTACACACCTATTCCACATTCTGCTGCCACGGGTCACCCTAGGCAACTTTCAAGAAAAACTTTGAGACGGGGAGGCTAGAACCTCGAATAGCATGGGATCAAATTTATATTCGCGCGCTCTAAGGGGTGCCCCCCTCTCGGTCCCAACCGAAAACACCCATGCCCCCTGACCGGATGACGGGCTTTAATCCAGGGCCATGGAACCCTCATCACGGCCCCTCTATTTGGTGTGTACAACCAGAAAGCATGTAGTGGCACGGACGGGGACGAACGGGAACAACAGTTGTTCCACGTTAACACTGGAGTTACGCGGTTGACGTAAGACTGGCATGCTTCAACAATACCAGCTTACAACTTATCATGCCACCACATGATCAGGTTATCTTATCATCATATGAACATATCAACTTAGAAGCTCACCTGTAGATTGCCTTGCATGCAATATAACATTCACCATATGCTTATATAAACATGCCATGAGAAAACTACTCAAGAGAACATGCAAAACACTCATCATATCAAAGGTTCAAACATGCTTGCCTGGTTCGGAGTAGTCGGAGTCTAGCTCGGCGAAGTTCGTGGTTCCGTCACCTCCTCCGGTATGTACGGTATAAAGAAATCGCACACTAACGTAAATACAGTGTGTGTATAAAAATTGTCCCAATTTTTTTCAAATAAATATGATAAAAAACTAGATGGAAAAATAAAGATGACAGAAAAAGAATCAATTCAAAATCATCTTCTGTTAAAAAGTTATAAAGGTTTTTGCCCAGGGACTTATCTGTAATGAAACAGAAAGTATCCAGGGTTTAGTTTATAAAACTGAAAACATTTCGTTGAGAAATACGTCACCCAACAGGGAAAACGTACTCTGCCCGAAGGCGCTTTCCAGAGAAACGGTTTGATTAGAAAAGAGAGGCTGACGAGGGGGTCCCACCCGTCAGGTTTAAATGTTTGAAAAGGAAAAGCAGAGCACGCCGACGCCAGAAGCTTGTGGTGGTCACCGGCGAGGTAGGGGGAGGGGCTGGTACCTACGGACTCACAGTGCTCCCCTGCGTCTGTGGGTGGTGGAGTTGGTCGTCGGCGAGCCCCACGTCGATGACGGCCTTCACTCTGGCGGACGGCGGCTCGGGCGTCGGTGGATCTCGCCGGGGAGGGCTGCAAGCTTCAAATTGGGGCGTGGGTTAATGGAGTGGGTGCACTAGGATGCCACTGGTACAACTTGGGAGGTGGGGTGCACGTACTCGAGCTAAACTTGCCGGAGCCCGAAGCGGATCGGGGCGGCCGGAGTCGGGGAAGAAGGCCTCCCCGAGGTCTTCCTAGTATCTAGGCGGGGCACTGGTGAGGTGCAGGTGTGGTGCAGCGTCGAAGGTGAGCTCGAGGGCTCCTTTTATAGCCGATCCAAGGTGGTTTTCGTGAACGGGATAACTCCGGTGGTGATTACGGCGAGGCAGTGGCCGAACGGCGGTTTTAGGCGATTGGGCATCAACGTGATGGTCTACTGGTTCCATCCAGAGGTTGAACTTGGCAAATCTTGGGCGTCACTCCACGTTCTCGATGAAACGGCTCAAGGGCACGCCGGCGGCACAGAGCCCGCTCTGCGCCTCTCAGGCCACGGCGACTGTGCTGCAGCGTGCACAGGGAAGGGGACGGCCACGCGGATGCCTTGGGTGGCTTGGGAGGTGCTGGACGGCGCCGTTCCATACCAAGCCCTTCTAACGGCCGCAGCGGGCGCTGCTGTCGCCGCTCACGGGGGCGATACACTCCTGCCAGCTCACCGCCGACGCTCGCACCCGTCCAAGTGATCGAGCGGCGCACTGGATAAGAAGGAGAAGCAGTGCGCAAGGTGCCAACGCGGGCACTAGCGAGATTGACGCCGCGCTCTGAAGAAACGACACTATCGACAGAAACTAGACACTAAACTCTGAAACTTTAGTGAATTTGAACAGCAACAGTGCATGCCAACTGTTCGATGAAATGATTTTGGCATGTGGGAAATTTTTCTCGAGCTGATCTTTGGTGAGGTGGTCTCTTGATGTATCTGGAGACTGCATGAATTATCTCAGATTTTTAGGAGAAGCAAAAGTATGAATTTCACCAAAAATGGCAAATCTGGTCCAAACTTGCAGTGGGCAAATTTTGAAAATTTTGAACTGTGGACCAGTGGATCTTGATGGATCTTGGTTGAGGGTGCTAAGGACTATCCAGAGAAATTTATTTGGGATCAAGATTCAAAGTAAAATTGGTAGTTCCTTTGTAAACCACCAAGGTCAAAGTAAATGACAGAAATTGATTTTGAGGGCAAAATAAATAGAAATAAAATTTTAAAGAGGTTGAGACTTGCTGGAATAGGATGCTTGGCTTGACTCAAAGTGAGTAGATAGTGTTGGAAGAAAATTTTCTTCATAGGCCATGGCAAGAGGATATTTTTTTGAAAGAGGAAGAATAAATCCAAGAGTTTTAATGGAATTCTTTTTAAATGAAAAGTATTGCAACATCCTTCCAATGTTATTTGTGTTGAGCCAACATAAGATGAAAAACCCTCAAAGCCAAAGATCAAGATTTGGGATGAATCCAAACAAAAATACTTGTCATAAAAGAAAAGTTTTTGAAAGGGAGAGTCCTTTAGAAAAAATTTAAATAACCCCTTTCAAAACAAATAGAGAATTTGGTAAAACCAAGGCAAAAATTTTGGAGTGTTACAATGAACCATAATATGCAAGGGATGGAGAAGACAATTCCTGAGCTCTTGCAATGCTCAAGGCTGTGGAGGTAGAAATGAAGAAGGAGCATCAAGAGTTGATGGTTAACAAGACCACCAGTTTCAATAAAAAAAGGGCAAGGGAAAGATGGGGAATTTCAAGAAGAATGGCAAGCAAGTTGCCACTCCCAAGAAGAAGCCCAAAGCTGGACCCAAGCCTGAAACTGAGTGCTTCTACCGGAAAGGGACTGGTCACTGAAAGCGGAACTGCCCCAAGTATTTCACGGATAAGAAGGATGGCAAAGTGAACAAAGGTATATTTGATATACATGTTACTGATGTGTACCTTACTAATGCTCGTAGTAGTGCCTGGGTATTTGATACTGGTTCGGTTGCTCATATTTGTAACTCGAAATAGGAGCTACGGATTAAATCATGATTGGCTAAGGACGAGGTGACGATGCGCGTCGGGAATGGTTCCAAGGTCGATGTGATCGCCGTCGGCATGCTACCTCTACATCTACCTTCGGGATTAGTTTTAGACCTGAATAATTGTTATTTGGTGCCAGCGTTGAGCATGAACATTATATCTGGATCTTGTTTAGTGCGAGACGGTTATTCATTTAAATCAGAGAATAATGGTAGTTCTATTTATATGAGTAATATATTTTATGGTCATGCACCCTTGAAGAGTGGTCTATTTTTGTTGAATCTCGATTCTGGTGATACACATATTCATAATATTGATGCCAAAAGATGCAAAGTTGATAATGATAGTGCAACATATTTGTGGCATTGCCGTTTAGGTCATATTGGTGTAAAGCGCATGAAGAAACTCCATGCAAATGGGCTTTTGCAATCACTTGATTATGAATCATTTGATACTTGCGAACCATGCCTCATGGGCAAGATGACTAAAACTCCATTCTCCAGAACAATGGAGTGAGCTAATGACTTATTGTAAATAATACATACCGATGTATGCAGTCCAATGAGTGTTGAGGCACACGTCAGTATCGTTATTTTCTGACCATCATAGATGATTTGAGAAGATATGGGTACATCTACTTAATGAAACACAAGTCTGAAACATTTGAAAAGTTCAAAGAATTTCAGAATGAAGTGAAGAACCATCGAAATAAGAAAATAAAGTTTCTACGATCAGATCGCTGAGGCGAATATTTGAGTTACGATTTTGGCCTTAATTTAAAACAATGTGGAATAGTTTCACAACTCACGCCACCTGGAACACCACAGTGTAATGGTGTGTACGAACATCGTAACCATACTTTATTAGATAAGGTGTGATCTATGATGTCTCTTACCAATTTACCACTACCATTTTGGGGTTATGCATTAGAGACAGCTGCATTCACGTTAAATAGGGCACCGTCTAAATCCGCTGAGACGACACTGTATGAACTGTGGTTTGGCAAGAAACCTAAGCTATCGTTTCTTAAAGTTTGGGGTTGTAAAAATTATGTCAAAAGGCTTCAGCCTGATAAGCTCGAACCCAAATCGGAGAAGTGCGTCTTCATAGGATACCCTAAGGAAACAATTGGGTACACATTCTACCACAGATCCGAAGGCAAGACCTTTGTTGCCAAGAATGTAACAATTTTAGAGAAGGAGTTTCTCTCGAAAGAAGTGAGTGGGAGGAAAGTAGAACTTGATGAGGCAATTATACCTTCTCTCAATTTGGATAGTAGCACATCAGATAAATCCGCTCCTGTGATGCCTACACCAACTAGAGAGGAGGCTAACGATGATGATCATGAAACTTCAGATCAAGTTACTACTGGGCCTCGTAGGTCGAACAGAGCACATTCCGCACCAGAGTGATATGGTAATCCTATTCTGGAAGTCATGTTACTAGACCATGGCGAACCTACGAACTATGTGTCACACCCTAGCTAGTCATGCATTAGAGTGTTGCATCATGTTTACTCTTTCATCAGAAACTTGAAATGGGGATGACAGAACCCCCAGTCCCCTCTGAAACCAACTAGGGTTTACTAAAATAATTTTCAATGAACCTGAAATGCCCTTCTAAAATGCCCATCATTTTTGTCTTGGTTCAGAACCTCTCCCAAAAGTGGTGCACATTTTCCTAGGCCATCTTAGGGTTTTTGAATTAATTCATAAATATTTGAATTTGGGCATTTAAAATTATATAAAATATTTAAATGCTCAAATACCTCCAAACTAAAATGTTTCATGTTGGAAATAATCCAACTATGGACCAGGAGTGATTTGGTGATTTTTGAAGTTGCCTACGTATTTTATTAAATTCAACAAAGTTGCAGATATATTAAATAAAAACAGAAACAGAAAAATATATAACAGGAGGAGCTTACCTGGGCTCCTCCACTGTGCGGCCCAGCCAGCTGGCCGGCCCAGCCAGCAGCCGGCCCAGCCCACCACTGCAGCCCTCCGTCGTCTTCCTCCCCTCGCCCCGAAGCTGCTGCGTGCTCGCACGCGCACGGCCGCGCGGCCACCTCCTGCTTGCCGACGAGCTCCTGGCCGCGTGGACGACTCCCGCAGGCCGTCCCGATCCCCCCCTGCTCTCTCTCACTCTCTCCCGACTCTTCCCTCCTCTCCCTCGCTCTCTCTCTCACACGGCCGAGCACCACCGTCGCCGCCATTCGCCGTAGCAGCCATCTCCGGCCACCCCTCGCTCCCCCGACTAGCTCAGAAGCTCCGCCACGACCCCCTCTTCCTCCCCACCGCTCCACAGCTCCCCGGAAGCCCTGCATCGCCGCCACGTCGCCGTTCCCCTCTTCGGGCTCCGACCATCGTCGCCGTCGAATTCGTCGTCTCCGGCGCGTCCCCGAGCCCGCTTCGACGCCCACTGCAACCGCGGTGAGCTACGCCACCGTTTCCCCCTCTCCTCCCCCTCGTTCCCCCACCGTAGCCTCCTCCCCACCACGGCCGAACCTCCACCGTCGCCGAGCTCGCCGTCGACGCACTCCGGTGACCATTTGGTCACCCCGGCGAGTCCAACGAGTTCGCAAGACCCCGTAGAGCATCCCTAGCGCCTCGCTTCGCTCGACTTCGAGCTCCAACCCTGTTCCCGTGCACGACCGAACCCCGGCGGCCGCAGCCGAGCTCGCCGCCGTCGACTCCGGCCACCCCGACCCCAACGGACTCCGCCAAGAGCTGCGGGTTGTCCTCAGCTCCACTCCGGTGGTCTCCGCGGCCCATTTGGTGGCCGAAATGGCCAAAACCACTCCCGCCGCCGCGTCGGGCTCGCCGGCGGCTAAACGCCGGTGCAGCCGACCCGGGTTTGACCACGGGTGGGCCCTGGTTGACTCCCCTGAGTCAATGACAGGTGGGGCCCAGCCCTGTTAATTAAACAGGATTAGTTTTAATTAAATTTTAATTAAAATAATCACCCTAACATGCGGGACCCACTGTCAGGTTTGACCTGGACCAGTTCCGTTGACCTGCTGACGTCACACTGATGTCAGGCTGACGCAGTAATTGATTTTCTGGATTTAATTTAAATCAGGAAATTCCAGAATATTATTTAAACTTCAAAAATTCATAACTTTTATTCTGTAACTCCAAATTGGACAAATTATATATGAAAAATGATCAGAAAAATCCAATCTATCCATCTGTACTATTTTCATGCATGATCAAACATGTTAAATTGATGTTTTAAGCAGAACAAGGAAAAGCACTTTAAAAGGCCATATTTGAATTTGAAATTTGAATCCTTGATTCAAATTTGTTCAAACCCTTCTGGTTTTAGTTGCATTAGCCCAATACACTCATTTTGCCATGTCTCATGCATGCATCATATTGTTGCATACTGTTTGGTAATGTTTGTGAATCGGTGCTCTCTGCGGCAGGTTCTGTCCCCGAAGAGTACCGTGATTACCCTAACGAAGAACCGTATCAGTGCATCGAACCATCAGGCAAGCAACCAACCATTTGATCATGTCGATACAATCCCATGTTCTCGCTCCTGCTCTCTTTTACTGCATTAAGACAACGCGTTTCAAACTGCTGTGTGCTACGGTAGTTGAACCCATTTCCTCTGCATGACCTGTCATTGCCACAGTAACTAGATGAAACCCACTAGCATGTGTAGGAGTTGTTTGAGCCATATGTATGTGTTGTTCCTACCTTGCTATGCCTGCTATGCTCAGAGTCGTGTCAGGTCTGGTTCATCTGGGTGATGGGCTAGAGTGAAATGTTTATGTCGGTAATGAGAGTGGTGTGGTGAACACGATTTGGTAAAGGTATCGATGAGAGGCCATGTAGGAGTACATGGTGGGTTGTTTCATTGAAGCCGACCTTAAGCACTGAGATCTGTATGTGTGATTTAAGAATCAGCTACTACCATGCATTGGGCCCGAAACCAATGGACCCTCTCGGCTTCTTATTCACCCTAGTTCTCCGTCCAGGAGTTGCAAGTAGTTTCTGGTGTTTGTAGCCTACTGGAGGCCGTGGACAGCGCTGACCGTAGGGGTGGGCTGTGATGCGGTAGGTACGTGGCACGGTGTACCGAATACCCGTTAGGTATCTCGGGAACCCTGTTCACATCGTTCGGGGCCATATGGGAAACCTCGGTCGGACTCCCTGCGGATGGAACCTGGATAGGCGATAAACCTGGACTAGAGGCTTAGGTGATTAGGTAGGTCGTGGCCGACACCCACGTTGGGCTTCCGCTTGAAGGTTGCCGAGTACATGTCGTGTAAACGACGGTAAGTGGTGAGAGCGTGTATGAAGAAGTACACCCCTGCAGGGTTAACATGATCTATTCGAATAGCCGCGTCCGCGGTAAAGGACTACTTGGTTGCCTATACAGTTCATAGACAAGTAAATGGAAACTGTTAAAAGCCTCAAGATAAGTGTGAGTGCCGAGGATGGCTCTTCCGTAGGAAGACGGAGGCGGATCCTCGGTAGTGTATTGAATTGGTGAGTAGTGGACTCGTGTGCGCAAAACCATTTCAAGTTGGAGTCTCGTAGGATAGTCTAGCCAAGAGTCAAAGCTGGCTTGCTGCAATAACTCCACCAACCCTTCTTGATACTAAGCATGTATGTAGGATCTGATGTAAGTCTTGCTGAGTACCTTTGTACTCATGTTGCTATAATCTACATTTTTACAGAAGACGCTGCAACCCCTTCTGATGGGTTCTATGTAGACGTTGACATCAACGAGTAGGCTGAAAGACCCAGGTGGTGACCCTGAGCTTGTGAAGGACCTTGTAGTATAGCTAGGCTTCCCAAGCCTCTTTTATTTTACTAGTTGTCTGTACTTAGACAAGCTACTTCCGCTGCTGGTTTGTATGACTGTATGACTTGTATGTTGGGTCGTGAGACCCGTACCTTTGTGTATGTCATGTATGGCTCTATGAGCCTTAAATAAAGTACTTGTGTCATAGAGTCATGTTGTGATGCTTCGTTGTATTTGCACATATCGAGCATATTGTGTGTATGATTGAAATGCTTGGTATGTGTGGGATCTGACTATCTAGTTGTTTATCTTTAGTAGCCTCTCTTACTGGGAAATGTCTCCTAGTGTTACCGCTGAGCCATGGTAGCTTGCTACTGCTCTGGAACACTTAGGCTGGCCGGCATGTGTCCTTCTTCGTTCCTGTGTCTGTCCCTTCGGGGAAATGTCACGCTTTGAGTACCGGAGTCCTGTTAGCCCGCTACAGCCCGGTTTACCGGAGTCCTGCTAGCCCAGTGCTACAGCCCGGACCCACTTGCTGATGACCGACACATTCGAAGCTGGGTCATGGATGCCTGTCCCTGTAAGTCTGTGCCACTTTGGGTTTACGACTAGTCATGTCAGCCCGGGCTCTTTATCATATGGATGCTAGCGACACTATCATATACGTGAGCCAAAAGGCGCAAACGGTCCCGGGCAAAGGTAAGGCGACACCCGTGGGGATACCGTGCGTGAGGCCGCAAAGTGATATGAGGTGTTACCGGCTAGATCGATGTGACATCGAGTCGGGGTCCTGACAGCGTTGGCATCAGAGCCGGACTGCCTGTAGGTTCTCCAAGCCAAACTGGTCGATGTTGAAGTCTAGAAATTCTTTAGTTATATGTAGGGGAATTGTTTGTGGGTTGGAACGTAAGGCTCTTTTTTTTACTTCTTTATCTTATGACATTCTGATCTGAGTCAGTCCATTCTTCCACGGGGGGTTAAGGAATTAGGATCTGTTCTCTCTATCAGGATCACGTGTTACTAATCAGTAGTACCTTATAAGTTTGAGGGATACAAGCCTAGTTCAGTTCTACTACCACATTATGTTGTCAGAATGGATTCAGAACTTTGACATGATGATGTTGAGTGTGTACGAAATCCTTTGTCAAATGTCTCAAAATCCTTCTTGAGCATTTACAGCTGTTATGCTGCCGAAATTTTGCTAGAAATTCTAATGCCCTTGCATTATGATTGTGCTTTCAGATGGCCACTCGCGACCTCAATCAAGTGGTTCGCCTGACTCGATGCCTAGATGTACCCGGCCATACTGCCAAGTTGGTCAGGGTAATGACTGAGGCTGGATACCGTTGGTATCCTGAGTACACGGTCGAAGAGCAATTTCGGGACTTCAATCAAAGCCAGTATCTCTGCACTGTCAGGATATTTCCATCTTATCCTGGATCCACCGAGCCCCTTCACTGCTCCTATGGACTCGGGGTTACTATTGAGATGGCTGTGCAGGACGCCGCCTACTCTATGATGACCATTATGCGAGTCAGATCTGGTCTATTTCGGGACTCTGATTTCCGGTATATGCCAGGATCACTTCCGGGAGCACAAGGGTATCTCCAGGCTATCTATGCTGACCCCACCCAGGAGGATTCACGGACTCGCACTACTGCTGAGATGCTCGAGGATAAGGACCGTGAAAATCGGGCCTTGAGGTTAGAGCTCTTCAATACCCGTGCTGACCACTGGGCCACTTTGACTCGGTTCGCACCGGCGGTGCAAGCTGGATATTCAGATATGCGCGATCTCTATCCTGTGAGATCTGCTCTGCCAGACGTGATGGTTTGGCGTGATGTAGGAGGCATCACCCCACCTCGCGGTCCCCGCAGGCCACCGTTTGTTGGTCCAAGGCCTCATCCTAGCCCCTATGGTCCACAAGCTCCGCGAGATCGTCTGTTTCCGGATGATCATGTTGAGCTCCCAGGCTATGGAGGTGACTTTTACGAGGACTACTACGGATCGGTCTGAGTTAGTGGTAGTATCACTAGTTCGCACTAGCTGTGTCGTCTATCGTCCCGCGTGACTCGTGGGATATGACCTAGTTTATACTCCTTCCGGAGGTGTAGGAAAATAATGTATAGGAGCTTGGAATGCCTCCGATGAGATGTAATCCTCTTTTCACCGTAATAGTACTTTGTTTGGTCTTGTACTAAACTCTGTATGGTGTGTATGACGATGGAATAAAAGAAGCAGTTCTGTTTTTACCATGTCATACGGATGATCATCTTGCATTTCGAGTTATTCCTTGCATTTTTATCCTATGTCGGAATTTTATCATCCTGACTAAATCATTGTCTTGTTTACCTAGGATGGTCAACACGCGCGCTAACCCTGCTTCTCAAGAGCAGGCCGAAGGCAGTGAAGCCAGGGATGTAAATCTGCCTCATCCTCCTTCACTAGCCGAGGTTATGATGGAAGCTGAGAGAAACAAGCGGGAGACCAACCGTTTGTTAGAGCGTATTGAACAGAACACGGCACACCATCAGAGGACTAACGTGGTGTCACTCAGTGATTTTATCAAATTACATCCACCCACGTTCCACCACTCCGTCGAGCCTCTCGACGCTGATGACTGGCTTCGCAGTATCTCTCACAAACTGCGTTCCGCGCTGGTAGCGGAGGCTGACAAGGTCACCTTTGCTGCATATCATCTTGAAGGCCCCGCCAGTCTATGGTGGGAGAATTATGGAGCTATGCGGCCGGCGGGCCATGTCACTACTTGGGCTGAGTTCAGTGAGGCTTTCCGTGAACATCACATTCCGGAGGGTCTCATGGACCGTAAACGTGAAGAATTTTGCGGTTTCACCCAAGGCCGACTGTCTGTGGATGCTTACAGCAGGGAGTTTGGTAATCTCGCACGATATGCAACCGAGGAAGTTTCTACTGACGCCAAGAAGCAAGCAAGGTTCCGTAAGGGCCTTAGTCCTGAGCTTCGCCCCGACCTCCGTCTGCATGAGTGCACATCTTTTCAGAAACTTGTCAACAAAGCCATCAGTGCTGAAACTGGTTAGACTGACTATGACGCAACACGCAAGCATGGCCGTGATATGGGTTCCTCATCCGGTGCTGGTCCTCAGAAGCGCCGCGTGTGGGTACCCAACACCGCCCTGCCACCCAGGTTCACACCGAGGCCATCCTTTCAGGCGGCTCGCCCCGTTCAACAGTCTGCTCCAGCCAAGCCCTATGGGGGTCCAACTAACAATGCTCCTCCACGTACCAGTTCCGTGACTTGTTTCAAGTGTGGGGAATCTGGCCACTATATGCGTGAGTGTCCCCAGACCAACCCCAATCAATCTGCTAAAGCTGTTGGCCGTGGCAAGCCGACAAGAAAAATATTCCACGCCAAGCCGGTCCCCGCTTCACGTGGCCATGTCAATTGTATTTCTGCCGAAGAAGCTCAAGAGGATCCCAACGTCGTTCTCGGTACGCTTCTTGTTAATTGCCACCCGACATCTGTTCTTTTCGATACAGGAGCCTCTCATTCTTTTATATCTGAAAATTATGCTCGTTTGCATAACGTCGCATTCGGTGATATGCCAACCTCTATGGTAATTCAAACTCCGGGATCCAAATGGCAAACTTCTCGAGTAAGCCATGGAAATGAAATCCAAGTCGACAGACTTGTTTTCCTCGCGTCTTTGATAGCCCTTAAATCTTCAGATATTAATATCATTTTGGGTATGGACTGGATGTCGGCTCATCATGCCCAAATTGATTGCTTCTCTAGGACTGTTCAACTCACCCATCCTTCGGGGAAGATAGTCAATGTCTTGACCCGAATAGCCAAGCGACAATTATATTCTCTTAACGCCAGCCCTTTGCCAGACCTTGAGGACGTTCCGGTAGTCCGTGACTTCCCGGATGTCTTTCCAGAGGAATTGCCAGGTGTTCCACCTGACAGGGATGTTGAGTTCGTAATAGACCTCATTCCAGGAACCGTTCCGATCGCTAGAAGACCTTATAAGATGGCACCCCTAGAACTAGCCGAGCTTAAGAAACAACTCGATGAGTCCTTGAAAAAGGGTTTCATCCGCCCTAGTTCATCTCCGTGGGCTTGCCCCGTCCTATTCGTCAAGAAGAAGGATGGTACGGACCGGATGGTTGTAGATTACCGACCTGTCAATTTGGTCACAATCAAGAACAAATATCCACTTCCCAGGATCAACGACCTGTATGATCAGCTCGCTGGATCCTCAGTCTTCTCCAAGATGGATTTGAGGTTGGGCTACCATCAAATCAAAATCAGAAACGGGGACATTCCTAAAACGGCCTTTGTTACTCGTTATGGCCAATACGAGTACACCGTCATGTCTTTCGGATTAACCAACGCTCCAGCCACCTTTTCTCGGTTAATGAACTCAATCTTCATGGAGTATTTGGATAAGTTCGTCGTGGTTTACCTCGATGATATACTCATCTACTCCAAGAACGAGGAAGAACATGCCGAACATCTAAGGCTAGTGTTGCAGAAACTTCGAGAGCATCGCCTTTATGCCAAATTTTCTAAATGTGAATTCTGGTTGTCAAAAGTGACCTATTTGGGTCATGTAATATCTGGTAAAGGTATTGCTGTTAACCCTGAGCGAGTTCAAGCCGTCCTTAATTGGACTCCACCTGAATCGGTCAAGCAAGTTCGGAGTTTTCTGGGCTTAGCGAGCTATTGTCGTCGCTTTGTCGAGAACTTCTCGAAAGTTGCCAAATCTCTAACCGAGCTCCTCAAGAAAGATAAGAAGTTTGAGTGGACTCCACAATGTGAGCACAGCTTTCAGGAACTGAAAAGACGCCTGACTTCTGCTCCCGTACTGGTACCGCCAGACTTCTCCAAGGACTTTGTTATCTACTGCGACGCCTCGCGACAAGGACTAGGTTGCATTCTCATGCAAGATCGACACGTAATTGCCTACGCTTCACGGCAACTGCACCCACATGAGGAGAATTATCCCACTCATGATCTAGAGCTTGCAGCCGTAGTCTATGCACTTAAGACCTGGCGACATTACCTCCTCGGTAATCGTTGCGAAATTTTCACTGATCACCAAAGTCTGAAGTACATTTTCACCCAACCGGATCTGAATCTCAGGCAAAGACGTTGGGTTGAATTGATCACAGACTTCGACTTAGGAATAACCTACACCCCAGGGAAAGCCAACGTCATGGCTGATGCGCTAAGTCGTAAATCTTATTGTAACAATCTGATGCTACAACAAAGTCAACCGTTTCTCCATGAGGAATTTCGGAAGCTTAACCTTCACATTGTACCTCAAGGTTTTCTTTCCACCTTGGTGGCAAAACCTACCCTTACGGATCAGATTATCCTAGCACAGAAGGTAGATCCGGGAATCTCCCGCATCAAGAGAAACATTCAGAAATGAATTGCGAATTGCTTCTCCATTAACGATCAAGGGGTCGTATACTTCGGAAATCGACTAGTGGTTCCCAAAGTGCGAAACCTGAGGCGATTGATCCTTAAGGAAGCTCATGAATCTCCTCTCACCATTCATCCCGGTAGCACTAAGATGTATCAGGACCTACGCCAGAGGTTCTGGTGGACTAGGATGAAGAGAGAAATTGCTCAGTATATTGCAAATTGCGACGTCTGTCGTCGTGTAAAAGCAGAGCATCAACGGCCTGCTGGCACCCTTCAACCCCTAGCTATTCCTGAATGGAAATGGGATAAAATTGGCATGGATTTCATTACCGGTTTTCCCAGGACCAAGAGAGGGAATAATGCTATTTTCGTCGTGGTCGATCGTCTTTCTAAAGTAGCCCATTTCCTACCTGTTCGTGAGAGTATAACCGCTAGTCAGCTGGCAGACTTATACATCTCCCGAATAGTGTC
>NC_041392.1:189512990-189530833 GCF_002162155.2 Triticum dicoccoides | reverse complement strand
CCCCGGAAGCCCTGCATCGCCGCCACGTCGCCGTTCCCCTCTTCGGGCTCCGACCATCGTCGCCGTCGAATTCGTCGTCTCCGGCGCGTCCCCGAGCCCGCTTCGACGCCCACTGCAACCGCGGTGAGCTACGCCACCGTTTCCCCCTCTCCTCCCCCTCGTTCCCCCACCGTAGCCTCCTCCCCACCACGACCGAACCTCCACCGTCGCCGAGCTCGCCGTCGACGCACTCCGGTGACCATTTGGTCACCCCGGCGAGTCCAACGAGTTCGCAAGACACCGTAGAGCATCCCTAGCGCCTCGCTTCGCTCGACTTCGAGCTCCAACCCTGTTCCCGTGCACGACCGAACCCCGGCGGCCGCAGCCGAGCTCGCCGCCGTCGACTCCGGCCACCCCGACCCCAACGGACTCCGCCAAGAGCTGCGGGTTGTCCTCAGCTCCACTCCGGTGGTCTCCGCGGCCCATTTGGTGGCCGAAATGGCCAAAACCACTCCCGCCGCCGCGTCGGGCTCGCCGGCGGCTAAACGCCGGTGCAGCCGACCCGGGTTTGACCACGGGTGGGCCCTGGTTGACTCCCCTGAGTCAATGACAGGTGGGGCCCAGCCCTGTTAATTAAACAGGATTAGTTTTAATTAAATTTTAATTAAAATAATCACCCTGACATGCGGGACCCACTGTCAGGTTTGACCTGGACCAGTTCCGTTGACCTGCTGACGTCACACTGACGTCAGGCTGACGCAGTAATTGATTTTCTGGATTTAATTTAAATCAAGAAATTCCAGAATATTATTTAAACTTCAAAAATTCATAACTTTTATTCTGTAACTCCAAATTGGACAAATTATATATGAAAAATGATCAGAAAAATCCAATCTATCCATCTGTACTATTTTCATGCATGATCAAACAAGTTAAATTGATGTTTTAAGCAGAACAAGGAAAAGCACTTTAAAAGGCCATATTTGAATTTGAAATTTGAATCCTTGATTCAAATTTGTTCAAACCCTTCTGGTTTTAGTTGCATTAGCCCAATACACTCATTTTGCCATGTCTCATGCATGCATCATATTGTTGCATACTGTTTGGTAATGTTTGTGAATCGGTGCTCTCTGCGGCAGGTTCTGTCCCCGAAGAGTACCGTGATTACCCTAACGAAGAACCGTATCAGTGCATCGAACCATCAGGCAAGCAACCAACCATTTGATCATGTCGATACAATCCCATGTTCTCGCTCCTGCTCTCTTTTACTGCATTAAGACAATGCGTTTCAAACTGCTGTGTGCTACAGTAGTTGAACCCATTTCCTCTGCATGACCTGTCATTGCCACAGTAACTAGATGAAACCCACTAGCATGTGTAGGAGTTGTTTGAGCCATATGTATGTGTTGTTCCTACCTTGCTATGCCTGCTATGCTTAGAGTCGTGTCAGGTCTGGTTCATCTGGGTGATGGGCTAGAGTGAAATGTTTATGTCGGTAATGAGAGTGGTGTGGTGAACACGATTTGGTAAAGGTATCGATGAGAGGCCATGTAGGAGTACATGGTGGGTTGTTTCATTGAAGCCGACCTTAAGCACTGAGATCTGTATGTGTGATTTAAGAATCAGCTACTACCATGCATTGGGCCCGAAACCAATGGACCCTCTCGGCTTCTTATTCACCCTAGTTCTCCGTCCAGGAGTTGCAAGTAGTTTCTGGTGTTTGTAGCCTACTGGAGGCCGTGGACAGCGCTGACCGTAGTGGTGGGCTGTGATGCGGTAGGTACGTGGCACGGTGTACCGAATACCCGTTAGGTATCTCGGGAACCCTGTTCACATCGTTCGGGGCCGTATGGGAAACCTCGGCCGGACTCCCTGCGGATGGAACCTGGATAGGCGATAAACCTGGACTAGAGGCTTAGGTGATTAGGTAGGTCGTGGCCGACACCCACGTTGGGCTTCCGCTTGAAGGTTGCCGAGTACATGTCGTGTAAACGACGGTAAGTGGTGAGAGCGTGTATGAAGAAGTACACCCCTGCAGGGTTAACATGATCTATTCGAATAGCCGCGTCCGCGGTAAAGGACTACTTGGTTGCCTATACAGTTCATAGACAAGTAAATGGAAACTGTTAAAAGCCTCAAGATAAGTGTGAGTGCCGAGGATGGCTCTTCCGTAGGAAGACGGAGGTGGATCCTCGGTAGTGTATTGAAGTGGTGAGTAGTGGACTCGTGTGCGCAAAACCATTTCAAGTTGGAGTCTCGTAGGATAGTCTAGCCAAGAGTCAAAGCTGGCTTGCTGCAATAACTCCACCAACCCTTCTTGATAACATGCATGTATGTAGGATCTGATGTAAGTCTTGCTGAGTACCTTTGTACTCATGTTGCTATAATCTACATTTTTACAGAAGACGCTGCAACCCCTTCTGATGGGTTCTATGTAGACGTTGACATCAACGAGTAGGCTAAAGACCCAGGTGGTGACCCTGAGCTTGTGAAGGACCACGTAGTATAGCTAGGCTTTCCAAGCCTCTTCTATTTTACTAGTTGTCTGTACTCAGACAAGTTACTTCCGCTGCTGGTTTGTATGACTGTATGACTTGTATGTTGGGTCGTGAGACCCGTACCTTTGTGTATGTTATGTATGGTTCACTGAAGTACTTGTGTCGTAGAGTCATGTTGTGATGCTTCGTTGTATTTGCACATATCGAGCATATTGTGTGTATGATTGAAATGCTTGGTATGTGTGGGATCTGACTATCTAGTTGTTTATCTTTAGTAGCCTCTCTTACCGGGAAATGTCTCCTAGTGTTACCGCTGAGCCATGGTAGCTTGCTACTGCTCTGGAACACTTAGGCTGGCCGGCATGTGTCCTTCTTCGTTCCTGTGTCTGTCCCTTCGGGGAAATGTCACGCTTTGAGTACCGGAGTCCTGTTAGCCCGCTACAGCCCGGTTTACCGGAGTCCTGCTAGCCCAGTGCTACAGCCCGGACCCACTTGCTGATGACCGACACGTTCGAAGCTGGGTCATGGATGCCTGTCCCTGTAAGTCTGTGCCACTTTGGGTTTATGACTAGTCATGTCAGCCCGGGCTCTTTATCATATGGATGCTAGCGACACTATCATATACGTGAGCCAAAATGCGCAAACGGTCCCGGGCAAAGGTAAGACGACACCCGTGGGGATACCGTGCGTGAGGCCGCAAGGTGATATGAGGTGTTACCGGCTAGATCGATGTGACATCGAGTCGGGGTCCTGACACTATGAAGAAGCCATCATGAGCCCAGATTCCGATAAATGGCTTGAGGCCATGAAATTTGAGATAGGATCCACATATTAGAACATAGTATGGACTTTGGTGGACTTGCCCGATGATTGGCAAGCCATTGAGAATAAATGGATATTCAAGAAGAAGACGAACGCTGATGGTAATGTCACCATCCACAAAGCTCGACTTGTCGTGAAAGGTTTTCGGCAAGTTCAAGGTGTTTACTATGATGAAACCTTCTCACCCGTAGCGATGCTTAAGTCAGTCCAAATCATGTTAGCAATTGCCGCATTTTATGATTATGAAATTTGGCAAGTGGACGTCAAAATTGCATTCCTTAATGGATTTCTTAAAGAAGAGTTGTATATGATGCAACCAGAAGGTTTTGTCGATCCTAAAGGTGCTAACAAAGTGTGCAAGCTCCAACGATCCATCTATGGACTTGTGCAAGCATCTCGGAGTTGGAATTTACGCTTTGATGAAGTGATCAAAGCATTGGTTTTATACAGATTTTCGGTGAAGCCTATATTTACAAGAAAGTGAGTGGGAGCTCTGTAGCATTTATGATATTATATGTAGATGACATATTGTTGATTGGAAATGATATAGAATTTCTGGATAGCATAAAGGATACTTGAATAAAAGTTTTTCAATGAAATACCTTGGTGAAGCTGCTTATATATTGGGCATCAAGATCTATAGAGATAGATCAAGACACTTAATAGGACTTTCACAAAGCAGATACCTTGACAAAGTTTTGAAGAAGTTCAAAATGGATGAGTCAAAGAAAGGGTTCTTGCTTGTGTTACAAGGTGTGAAGTTGAGCCAGACTCAAAGCCTGACCACTGCAGTTGATGAAGTGATATATTGGAAGCGATGACTTGTTCTCGCATATCGGTTCTCGTAAGATTCTCCATACAACATATAGGGTGTACATCATGCACCTCATTAATCATTAGAGTTTGTCTTCAATTAAATAACAAATACTTTGATAGAAACACGCCTCATCATATCCACATTCATTTAGTGCATTCAAGTCAATTCTAGATTCACTTTGCTTTTATGGGATTATATATGTTTGAAAAATACCATTATTTATGTGAATAGAGAAGGTTCTCATTAGTCACACCTAACAAAAAAATTCCATTTGAAATATGAAAATAAATCACTGTTCACGATTGTCATACACCCGACCTGGACCTGTAATATTTGAATACATAAATTGTGTACTAATGCCTAGATAAAATTTTGGAAGCATTTTCCCATCAGTTGACGTCAAAAGATGGCTAGCACACAATAAATGCATGCAAGCAACTTGGTTGTCATAGGATAGAAGCGATAACACAGAGGTATATGTGTCATCGCGTGACAACACGTTGGTGCTCAAAAGCTCACTAAATTAAGAGATTCTCCATATCACACGACAAAACCTTTTGTCCGCTCGGGGTTCCACATATGCTGACAGAAAAAATGACACACGCAATGCCCAAAACGCTCCACGGTGATCTCTCAGCAGCACACAACTCCCCCTTCTTCCCAAAACTTGATAGTGCACCATCCTCATTAGCTTTGATCTAGCTGTTCTCGGTCGGGAGCCACCGCTCACATTGAGCTGGAGTTGGTACTCTCACGAGAGTTGGATGTGTCTGCTCCCATTCAATCATCAGATTCACAGCTATGTTAATTATTGCATGTGGTTCCATGATTCATCTTCCTTCCACCTCTCTCGATTCACCTAGCCATGCGAAGATGCAACAATGAAATGTACTATGTGTGAACCCCGATGCCAACGGGGTCGCCAACGGGGCTCCATTTTAAATTAAATTGAAATTTTTATGAGTATGAATATGCATTGCATAATTAAGATATGATCATCATGTTCGTAACTCTATAGACTTTTATCCAACTGCATCTATAACTAATAATCCAGGCAATACTGCTATCCAGCATGCATCTTAAAGTATTAAGTAAAACCAGATTATTGCATTGAGTATGATGACATGAAGTAGATGATATTTTGTCTTCACTATGTGTTCAAAGGGCAACTACACAAGCATATTTTTATCCCTAGTGGCAACAACACGATACAAGACTTTTCCACTTTCTATCACATTGGTAGCTTACTTGCACAGTTGAACCCAACTATCATACACAACTCCCTCTTCAAGATCAAACCCCAAACATGGCCAAACAAGGAAGAATAGATCAGAGAGTATATAGGAATAAGAATTATTTAGCAAAGAAACCAAATATATCTAAAAAAATATTCATGAATAAATTTGATCATAGAACGACAATTCATCATATCCCGACAAACACACCAACAGATTACATCAGATGGATCGCAATCATGTAGGGAAGCTCATGAGATGTATTGAGAAGCAAGAGAGAGGGAACCATCTAGCTACTGTTATGGACCCATAGTCCAAACAAAACTACTCACGGGTAATCATGACGGCCTTCAAGTTAATGGAGATGGCCACCGTGAAGAATTTCCCCTCTGGATCATGAAAAATAGACGTGTGCAGTGGCAGAAAAATTCGGGTTTACAAATCACGAAGGGTATTGAAGGTATATAATGGCACAGGGACCGAGAGGTGGTGGATCGGAGGTTAAGCAGGCCTACATGAGCCCACCACACGCGCCCCCTCCTGGTGCGTGGGTCCCCTGTGTGCCACCCTGGCCTATGTTGGAGCTCCCTTGAAGCGTCTAGACTTCATATTTCCGCTGATTTTTTCTGGATTATTTTGGTCCCAAAAAAATAATTTTCATGGAAACTCCAAAAACAACAAATGGCACTGGGAAATTTGTGTCAAAACTATACCACAATGATATAAATATAGCACGGAACAATAAAAAAATTATAAATACATTTAAGACATATCTGTTGGTTGTTGGTCTTACTCGACAGAGTTGATACTTCCACTCATTCCAAGATTTTATTTCTATTCTGGAGGGCTTGGCCGTTAAGGAATGATGTGATTTTTTGGAGAGGAAATGCGTCTATCATGGCATCCGTTAATATTTTGGACAACTATTGGTCCTTTTTTTTCTTTGAGTTTTACTATGTCTTCTTCAGTACTTGAAGTTAAAGACAAATAACTGGTGTCCCGTAGCAACTTGGTGACAAACCAACTTCTAGAAGTCTGTTGTGGGAGCCACTTCCGATTGATTATTGCACTAAGTTAGATGTGGATGCTAGCTTTGTTGCTCAAAATTTCTAGCTGACTAGCCCAGGAGTTATGGCAAGAGGCTCTGAGGGCAAGATCTTAGTTTCAACCTAGGATTTTATGCATGTTTGCTCCCGTGCAAAAGAGGTTGAATTGCGTCTATGCCTGGTGGGACTTTACATCGTTCTCAATTTGGACCATCCTATTACCCCGAAGATTGATTAGATGTTTGCTCATAGGATCTTTGAGCGGATCCACTTTGGTTGGTTTGAAGATAGAGGTGTTCGGAATCTCTCAACTACTACTGAATTTCAAACCAACCAAAGTCAAGAGAGAGGCTACCAAAGTGGCTCATGGGACTGACAAGTTTTGGCAATGTGCATTAAGTGAGAGGAGATGTTCCCGTCAACTACGTAGGCGTCTGTCGAGACTTCGTCAATCTTAAGATAATGTGTCGGCTCAGTATCTCGGAGGTCCTTATAGGGGTAAGGTGTCCGTGCGTGCATGTGTTCATAAGGGAGAGTGTATGTGCGCATGTATGAAGCGTTTGTATTGTGTCCAAAAAAAAATCATTAAGTAATATATTGGGGTTTTTCTAAAAAAACAACTTGAGGTCCTAAAAACTATGTAATCAAACTGTGGTAAAGTAGATTTTTATCTTCTTCTTTTTGTTTCCACGGAAATGAAGTAGAAGCCATTAAATTTGTCATGAAGTTGTTTCACTATATAAATTTGTTGTGTCAACAGCTTGGAGACAACAATAAAGTACGTGAAGATATTTTTCACAAAAGAATGGGTGCCTTATCATTTGGGCATGCACCTACCCATATTTTGTTGAGGCTCCGCGGTGTGTGAGATCGCTGATACTACTTGTTTCCATTTGACTCGGGAGCAATCCAATCATAATTCATAGGTATTCAGCTAAATATCAAAATATATTGGTAAGCAAACGTTAATATGTTAATATCACCTTGTCTCGTAGGCAAGATATAATTAAGAAGACAATTTCAAAATAGGGGGATTACAGTAGCTTAGTAAGTTGTTTCTTATGCATCGAAGTAAGAGGTCTTGGTTTAATTCAGTATCTCCTCATAGCATTTTATTTCAGCTTATTTTGTAACTTTTTTTCTTGTACTTTTCTCTTGGTATTGTTTCTTTTTTTTCTCTCTTTCACTTTTATTATATATTTTTGACATTACTACACACAATTCTACATAATATTCATTTGCTTATAATTTTATTAAAATTTTGAAATTATATACGTTTATTTTAGATTCACTCTCTTTTTCCTAGCAAATTTATAGATTGTATTACAGATTCAATCTCTTTCGTGCTTGTAGTTTCATAGGTTTTCTTGTTCTGGATATCCATCTTCAAAATTTCTGTGCCGCCATTGATTTGGTTGTCATTACGTTGCAGCTTTGTTGCTTTGTGTTTAGGGCATGTACAACGCGTCGCCCCAACTAGCTTCCCCGCAGGCCAGGTAGACTCGGGTGTCAGGGACGGTGGATTCGCAGCATGTCATAGTCGCCTGCAGAAGTCGCCGCTGCTTGGCCGCGGAAAGCATGAGCGAAAGGAAAAAGGAAGGGAAGCCTACTTGTTGCATGAGTGGATGAACAAGGACAATCACATGCAGCGATTGCTTCACCAGTACAATCCTATGTGGAGGGGATGAGACCAGCATTTGCTATAGCCTCCGCAGCCCATGCCCTTAATGTGCCATTTCAGTTTCAAAATGACCTGTCTACAGGTCATGAGAAAAGAAAAGAAAAACTACGGCCCTCACCACCAACGGTTATAACCACATTTATCGTTTTCCTCTGATTAATAGCCTCATTCATGAGTACATGTCTCTGCCAGAACCACTCAATGGACACTTGTCGTTTGATCTGTAACACAAAGGACAGCTAAGCCAGCACCTAATACCTATCTCAGCCTATTTAACACACTGAAGCAACTCGATCAGCCCTAAAGCCAAGTGCGACTACCTGCATTGCACCTTGCCTAACCCTAGCCATGGAAAACGACGGCGTCCCCAACGGACCAGCGGCGCCGGCGCCTACCCAGGCGACGCCGGTGGTGCGGGAGCAGGACCGGCTGATGCCGATCGCAAACGTGATCCGCATCATGCGCCGCGCGCTCCCTGCCCACGCCAAGATCTCCGACGAAGCCAAGGAGGCGATCCAGGAATGCGTGTCGGAGTTCATCAGCTTCGTCACCGGCGAGGCCAACGAACGGTGCCGCATGCAGCGCCGCAAGACCGTCAACGCCGAAGACATCGTGTGGGCCCTAAACCGCCTCGGCTTCGACGACTACGTCGTGCCCCTCAGCGTCTTCCTGGAGCGCATGCGCGACCCCGAGGCGGGGACAGGTGGTGCCGCTGCAGGCTACAGCCGCGCCGTGATGAGTGCGCCTCCCCGTGCGGCCTCGCCTGTGATCCACGCCGTGCCGCTGCAGGCTGAGCGCCCGATGTACGCGACCCCAGCTCCGGTGCAGGTTCATAATCAGATGCAGCGGCCGTGTATGCTCCCCCGGCTCCGCTACAGGTTCAGATGCAGCAGGGCATCTATGGGCCCCGGGCTCCAGTGCACGGGTACGCCGTCGGAATGGCACCCGTGCGGGCCAACGTCGGCGGGCAGTACCAGGTGTTCGGCGGAGAGCGTGTCATGGGCCAGCAATACTACGGGTACGGGTACGGGGAAGGAGCGTACGGCGCAGGTAGCAGCAACGGAGGAGCCGGCATTGGCGACGAGGAGAGCTCGTCCAATGGCGTGCCCGCGCCGGGGGAGGGCAAGGGGGAGCCAGAGATAGAGCCAACAGCAGAAGAATCACAGGACAAGCCCGTCCAATCTGGCTAGCCGCGTGGGCGGCGCGCGTTAGCTTCTGCATCCTGCGTAGTGTAATAATTTGCCGTGTCGATCCGGCCATGGTTTGTGTGTGCGTACTGCTTATCTAATGTGGGCTGGTCCTCTAGTAATTCATGTACTGCTTACCTAATGTGGGCTTGTCCTCTAGTAATTCATGTACTCTTTGCTGTTGAAGTTATTGTCGCTTAATTTGGTTTTGCTTAATTTGGCTACTCATCATTGATGATCAGGTGAAAAAACCACATTTATTTTCAAAAAGGTTTCCGACTTCTGTATTATTGTGATGCACACTGTAGTATATAATATTTTGCGTTGCAAATTAGACCTTCGTATGATGTCACGAACATGTCATATTAACGGGTCATACGATCTCTCACGCTTAAATCGAAGTCATACTCTATTTCTCTCTCTCTCTCTATCTATCTATTTATCTATCTATCTATCTATCTATATCTCTGGCTCTGTCGCCACATGTACATACATATGTGCGTCGGTTAGCAAAGTGGTCATGAATGAGTTGGGAGCGACATACGTACTTTGAAGCCTTTGGCCGGTGGTGACATCTTGCGGGCATAGCTAGAAAGGAAAGTGTCTGACCTTGTTGTATTGATGGGGCGCGTGCCGCGGGCTGGCGTGGAGCGGTGGAAAGGACATCGTCGCGCGGCATGATCGATAGACTTGCACCAACTTCCCTTTCAGCAAACCGCACATGCATATGCTGGGGAAAAATGAATCAACGTGTGCCGTGGCCAGCAATACTACAGGTACGGCTATGGGGAAGGAGTGGCGGCGCAGGTAGTAGCAACGGAGGACCTTGTGCCGATGAGGAGAGCTCGTCCAACGGCGTGCCGGTGCCGAATGTAGGCACGGGGAAGCCGGAGCCAAAGCCAGCAGCAGAAGAGTCACAGAACAAGCCCATCCAATCTGGCTAGCCGCGTGGGCAGCGCGCGTTAGTTTATGTGTCGTTTGTGCTGTAAAAATTTGCCGTGTCGACCCGGCCATGGTTTGTGTGTGCGTACTGCTTACCTAATGTGGGCTTGTTGTCTAGTAATTCATGTACTCTTTGTTGTTGAAGTTATCGTCACTTAATTTCGTTCCCCTTACTTTGGCTACTCGTAATTGATGATCCGATGAAAAACTGCTTTTTTCCTCAAAGGGTTTCCGACTTGCATAATTATGACATACTCCCTCCATCTCATAATATAAGACATTATTACATCCAATAGTTAAGTATGAGACATAATGCAGTACTTAATATTTTGCATTGCGAATTGAAGGTTTTTATAACGTCACCAAAATGTCATGTTCACGGGTATACAGTCTCTCATGCTCAAACAGAAGTCATACTCTCTCTCTATCTATCTATCTATCTATCTATCTCTAGCCACATGTACGTGCGTATGTGTGTTGGTTAGCAAAGTGGTCATGAATGAGTTTGGAGCGACGTACGTACCTCGAAGCCTTTGGCCTGCGATGACATCTTGCGCATGTAGCTGGAAAGGGAACTGCCTGACGTTGGTGCACTGATGATGCGCGCACCCCGGGCTGGCCTGGAGCGGTGGAAAGAGCATCGCCGCGGGCGGCGTGATCGATAGACTTGTGCTCATACCTTTTTGTTTTCCGACTTCAGGCGCACATGCAATTATGGTTCCTCTGCCTCCTGTTTGTGTTGCCACCTATCCACCAACCTCCTGTGGTCTCCAGGCCAAGGAGGCATGATGGACTGTTGCCCTTGGCGGCGGGAAGGATCTTTCTCATTTTTATGCCTTTTTCATTCAGTTAAGGTTTGTGTACTGCTCAGTAAGATGAGGTGACGATAACTCCCCGGAGATGGAATAAGGTTCTCCTTGCCTACTCCGCATTCGGCGCCCCGGTTATCGTAGCTGAAGGGCATGTGGCGGTGTGTCTCTAGCGGATCTCGTAGGATTCAGTCGGTGCCGGTCTTTTGTGAACCAGCTTGGATCTTGTCTTCATTTGTGTGCGTCGGGTTGGATCCTTCCAATCTACGATTCTCTTCACCGGCAGCAGTTGCTGTTCATATGCATCCTCTTCAGCATGTGTTAGTAGTTCTAGTTTTTAGTTTATGGGTCTATTGAAAGGCTTGGAGGATCCAAAAGTGTCAGTTTATGTTGGAATTGCTTTGCTCTGAAACTACTGAACCAACTGCTTTCGCACCCACAGGGGGAAGGGGGGGGGAGATCCGGAGCAATGACCCTAATAATCTGGAAGATATCTCGATAGAAGGTCTTAGCACCGGTCTCTCATATATGTACTCCAGTTTATGCGAAGTATCCCAATGGTGTAAGACTGTCGACTAGGAGTAGATCGGAATCAAACTAAGACAAAAGAACATCTGATATGAAAACTAATTTCTCCATACATTTATTGAATTTAAGCCAACCTTAGAAAACTAAAAGAGTCTACGAACTCTTATATTATAGAGAGATGCTAGACGAATGAAGAGCACTTGCTGCTCGACCCGCAGCGCTTCTTGCCTCTCCCCCAAACCCTTTATGCGCTCCCTGGTAGCACGAATGTGATGATGGTCCTGTGGGCTGTGGGATTTTAGTACGACGACTTCCCGACTGACTACCTCAAGAAGTTTTGCCGGGCTCCAATTAGCGAGGGGCTATGATAGAGGCACGCCTTTCGCTCACTCCAATGCTTGTAGTTGTCGCTAGGTGATCTATTGGATGTAATCTTTGTTACTTACCGAGAAAGACTTTCGCCCCGCTTTATATATAAAGCAATGATCATCAACAACCCAGTACAAACGCACGCCAACACAACACACATACCCAAGGCAAGATATAGAAAGGCACTGAGCGCGCCAACATCACCCCAAGCACTACAAGAGCTACCGGAGTCCACACCCGTGAACAGGCCACCGAAAAGAGATGAAGCCGCATACGATGAACCGAGAACTCCAAGCGGTGCCTTCTGGAAGGGAATGACGCCAGAGTGCCGCCACCATCTAACCCGAGGGTCAGAGTTTCCCTGGAGGAACACGACGGGCAATGAAGGTCCGACGACGCCTTCAAGAGGGAATGAGCTTCGCCGCCGATGGTTTGTTCGAAGATAGAGCGGGTTTTCACTCTGACCAACACTCACCGCCACCGAACGTCACACCCCGGCTACCATACCGCCTACATGGCGATGGTCACCAGGCAGCACCAAGCCACGGGCTATGTCGATGAGCACCGCGTTACCTCCACCAAGGCCGCCGCCCCGGCATCAAAGGCCTTGACACCACCTCATTCAAGACCCGTGGCTACTCAAACCAAAGAGACGAGTGAAAAGGTCCCGCCTTTCGCACCCCTAGGCGGCCCCCAGCGCCGAGACCCAATAGGCCGGTCACAACCGGCCTCCATCATCCCGTCCTAGTGCACCAGGCGCAAGATAAGTTCAGTCCTGCTGCCAGGCGCGAGGCAAACTCGGTCCTGCTGCCGGGCGCGAGATGAGTTCGGTCCCACAACACTGGGCCCGAGACCAGTGATGGACCACATATCGGAGAGGACTAGCCTTTCGACTAAGGTAGCGCCTGGATGACGAGGAGGCGGATCAATGGCCGATACAGGCTGCTCACCGACAGGCCGGCATCGGAGATGTCTAGCAGCCGCCGTGCAACGACCCAGACCATCGCCATGAGCCATCACCACGCCGTGGCAGCCCACATCCATGTCGGGACCCCGATGGACAGCTCCGTGCCACCCGCCGGTCGCCATGGGCCAGATCCGAGCTGATCTGGCCGGCAACACCGCTTCCTGCTGTAGCTGCGACGTGCCACCGAGGTCCATGGCCATAGCCACGACCCCACCGGGCCGCAGCCCGCAGCCACCCTGATGGGAGCTCAGATCCGCCGGAGAAATCGCGCCGCCCCCACATCACCTCCATAGAAGCAGCGGCCGCAGAGCACGCAGCCCCCACGTCGCCCAACAGCCCTCCACGCCGCCTCCACAAGCCTCCCAAGTCGCCGAAGGGGCTGCCGGCGCCGCACCGCCACGCCACTGCACGAGAGGGCCGCCCCGCGACGACCCTGCCTCGCATGAGGGGAGACCAGGGCCCCGCCGCCGCCGGGGGCGACCAGCAGTTGGGGTGGGGCTCAGGTACATGTTGCCTGACAAAATAAACTTGATATCGTTTAACGTTGTAAAGTGCACCGGACCGCAACTCGGCACAATGGGAAATAGAGGTAATCTTTGCACTAGGCTCACAACATAGTGCCCGGTCCTGTTGATGTCAAAAAAAGTGCCCGGTTCTCTTCTTTATTGACTTTTGCTATTCTGAACACTATATTTGATTTTCTTCTTCTGAATGCACATCTCTAAATTTCTGCAAAAAAGAAAGGAATACACATCTGTAAAAGTTGGGGTGGTCACTATGTTATAGCTTTGTTGCCTTGTGTATAATGTACCATTTCAGTTTTGAAATGACCTGTACACACAGCGTGAGGAAAGAAAAAACAACTACGACATTTGTACTAGTAGCACTCACGGCTATAATCACATTTATACATGATTTGTCGTTGGCTTGCATACGTTTGGATGTGCAAGCATTAATTTGCTTCCATATCTTTTGTATTACACCCTCTGTTTCTAAATATAGGACCTTCTAGAGATTTTAATACGGACTACATACAAATGTATATAGACACATTTTAGAATATAGATTCGCTCATTTTGCTTCGTATAAATTTGGATGTGCAAGCATTAATTGCATGCATATCTTTATATAGTATCAATTAATTTCTTCTACTAATGTCCTTATGTTTCTCGTTGAGGCCAGCACCAGATAGCATCAGATAGCACCAGCTGGCTCCTGGTTGAGGCCACCCACATGCTAGTTTTTTCTTATAAATTGTGGAATGGATGTTGTATAACAACCGTAAGGACAACATAGATCTAGTAACACTAGTGAGACGCGAAGCGATGGAAGAAAGGCAAGGCAATGACCGTGTCAACAAAGTAGGAGAAGGTAAAAGTAGAAAAAATTAGTTGATTCTTCTTCAGATCATCTGTGTGAAGTATTTGGTTTTTGTAGCTGTGTGTTGTTCAAATATATTACTAATCCGTGAATGTCCATGAACAAGTTATTTAAAATATCGCCTCATCCTCTGTTGGTTCCCGCATAATTTCAGATCCAATTTGTTTCATATAATTCTTTTTATGATTTTAATCTACAATAATTTTCGTTATATGAATGGAAGTTCTAAAAAGAAGTTGCACAACGATTCTGGAGATAAAAATCTCCTTTAGGGCTTTGCTTGTTTAATCCCTTTCTCAAGGAGATTGGAGAGGTTTGAAGTGGATTGGGGAGGAATTTAACCTACAGGAAATTTAATCCCTCACAATCCCCTTTGATCCCTCTCAAACCCAATACAACCGAACAAGGCCTTAAGATTTTGATCTACAATGCTTTTCGTTATATGGCTCGTGTATTCTTTTTGTATATATATGTATATATATATATATATATATATATATATATATATATATATATATATATATATATATGTATATGTATATATGGTTTTCGGTGGACGCGGTGTTTTGGCTCCTACGTGCATATGCATTCATTGTCTAAATACACATTTTGGAAAGTTGAAAAATTCGGAACGAAAATCCCGCGGATATATCCGGACATTCTGCGTGCATGCACGAAGTTTCGGTGAAAAACGACGTTTTTTGTGGCTTGTATACAAAAATAAAGAAATGCAAAATGAATAGTTGTAATGAAGCATCAGAAATTGTCTTTTTTACACTTTTTTTAGAAAAAGAGTAATACCCCCGGCCTCTGCATCTGGACGATGCATACGGCCAATTTATTAATTATTAACCCAAGACCTTACAAAGTCGTACAACAGTAAGATCAAAGCCCACCATCTGAGCAACCTCTGTCGCTACTCCTATCTAGCTGATGAAGGGGTGCTGATGGTCTGGGCCTAATACCAAACAGACCTCGCAGCCAAACCTAACATCTAAGACCTGAGGTCCCAACCAGGACGCCTGCCGGGTATGGGCACCCACCAGTCTGCCGTGCTCCTCAACCAGGACGCCTGCCGGGTATGAGGCAGCCACAGCCACCTACCACATTTCCATCTCCAGAGCTGTACTGCTGCATCAGCCTTGCCCGGTCTCGCTGCCGCCGACGCCACCACGACGCTAGACAACATCGACCTCCTGCGCGTGTCCGTCACCACACATCTAACGCCAAGCCTCCGCCGCTCCATGTCGCCAAAGCCGCCGCCAAGAATATGTAGAAAGAAACACCGCTCCACCGAAAGGGAGGCAGCACACACCCCCACCCCTCACCTGCAGACCCTCCCATCCGATCCCAATGTCCTTGGCGCCGCCTCCAGAAAAGTTACGGTGCACGGGGCGCCGCCGACGCCCGACCCGCATCGGATCTTGGGCTTTCACCCGGACATGGGTCGGAGTAGAGAGATGGTGTCCTCAGCAACGCCCCCAAGGAGGAAAGCGGCGGCAAAAGGCAGCGTCGCCGCTGCCGGGCAGCCAAGGCGGCCAAGGTTTCCCTCGGACACCGTTCTGCTCCACTAGAACACACCTGAGGTGGATCCGGCAAGATCCAAAACCGAACCGGGGACTGGGAAGGGATGCATGGAAGGGAGGGGGGCAAAACCTCCAGATCTGGCACGGGAAGACCCCGCGCCGCACTCGACCACCACTTGCGGCTCGCCGTCCTCACGGCCGAACCCTCAGGCACCCGCACGCCACGCCAGCTGGGGCCGCCACCCTAGATCCGAGGGCCTCCGCGAGAAAGGAGCGCCGAAGACCCTGCCGCCACCTTCCCCGGCGCCCGTGCGGGCTTTCCCTGCGGTCGTCTCCGGTGGCGGCGAGGGGGGTGGGGGGGACGGCGGTAGGGGATAACCATAGACTCCCCCGAGTCGCCCTAGGGGCGACGCGAGGGACGGGAAAGTAAAAAAGAAAGATCCTCTTTTTTACACAAACCACAAAAAACCTCGTTTTTCACCGAAAACTTTATGCACGCATATAAAATGTCCCGATATACATGCAGGATTTTTGTTCGAAAATTTTCAATTTTTGAAAATGTGTATTTAGACAATGTAAGTAAGTCGAGAAAGGCGCGGGCCTTCTGGCCCAGCGACCTAGAAAACATCATGACCCGCGCGCCAGGATCCACCCAGACGCCATAGCCCTCGTGGACCACTGTGTCAAGGAGTTCATCAACATGGTCACCATCCAGGCCGAAGCGGAGTGCGGAAAGGACGGCAAGAAGAAAATGACTGGCCTCCACGTGATCAAAGCTTTCGACACCCTCGGCTACAGCAACTACGTCGAGCCTCTCACTGAGCAGCTCCGCCGGCACCGTGAGGTTACGGGCTACGTGGGAGTGGGACGCGGCAACAAGCGAGCCACCACGCAGCGGCAGGCTGCGACGGGGCAGATGGCGCCACAGCCGTCCGACACCACGTTGGGTCCACCGTCGGCCGGCATCACGGTGCAAGGTCAGTTGCCGGCGGCCGCAGTGACGACGGCAACGGAGGAGATGGCACCACAGCCGTCCGTCTTTATGTCGGGTGTATCGCGGTCGGACGGTGTCACGGTGCAAGCTCAGGCGTCGGCGGCCACTGTGACAGTGGCGACGGGGGAGATGGAACCAGCAGCACCACGGCTGTTCGGCTTTGCATTGTGTCAGCCACCTCCACAGAAGCGTGTCCGCGGTGCGTTCTCCGGAGTTGCGCTGGCAAGCAGCTCAAGCATGCCACCTGCGTTTGACGATGGGATGGGAATATCAGTGAGAGGTTATTGTGAACTTGGCATGATTGTTGCTGTACTGTACTGTTGGTGTTTGGTTGTGGTTTTTCATTCCTGGTCACCATGTGATTTTGTTTTCTTGCGCTCATGACCGTTAATGTTGCTCACCATGATGTACTTTTGTTGTTCCACGAATATAAAGACGGTCGCTCGTTCACACATCAGTCTTATCTTACAACATAGACGGTTGTGCAAGACGATACATAGACGGTTGTGCAAGACGATGAGGAAGAAGAAGAAGCGGTGAGGTGAGGTGGAAGACGGACGAGAAGTAGGGAAGCTCACCGGCGTCTCTAGAACCTTATTTAAATAGCGTGGAGAAAGTAGAAGAAAGTGTAGCGGTGCCAATGTGCATACATATGAGGCGAACAACGGGAGTGGTAAAAAATTATAATCCTTATACTTCTACTCCCTCCCTTGGAAAAACGTAAGAGCATCTCCAATAGAAGATATAGATGCGAAAATACCTAACTTTTGCTTCTCTGAGGACCGAAAACACCTCTCCAACTAATGATGTAGATGCAAAAATAAATAAAATACATCTTCGCTTCCGGAGATGTAAACTACAACACCTCATGGTGCAAATTTGTATCTCCACCTACAGAAGATATAAAAACGCGACCGCCCGCCAGCCGCCCAACTGCCAGTTCCATTCCCTTCCGCGCGACCAGCCTCCACCCGCCTGTCTCCGCCGCCGGCCAAATCCGCACCAAATCGACGCCCCCACCCCCTCGACGGCCACCAGGCCCGCCACGACTCCCCCCACCCCC
>NC_041392.1:189461975-189512563 GCF_002162155.2 Triticum dicoccoides | reverse complement strand
GGCCCGCCGCCTGAAGCCACTGATTCACTTTCGGCCGAACCCCGAGTCGAAGCTTCTCCGGTGGCTGCGGCTGGCCTAAACGTCTTCCCTGGCGAGGTCTACGATGGGGTGGGCTTCATCCATGCCTTGACCCCCCGCCGGAGTTATTGGAGGCGCGCCACTCCGTCCGCCCGACGGCCGCGACGCTCGGTGATGAGGACATAGACCTGGGGTAGGGTAATAGGCCTGACCTATACGTTCTACCTCAGGTCCTTGCCCTAGAAGCAAAGAAGTTCAAGAGTAAACAAGGTGGACCCAATAAAGGCGTCGAGTGCAATCCACTCGACCTACCATTCACTTGGAGACTACTTCTTCTTTGAGTCACTCGACTATTCAACCACTCGACCATGTAAAAGACCACTCGATGTACAAGAAGACCTAAAGCCATTCTCCACAGCAACGGTCGGGCATTTACTCGTATATTTAATGATCATTCGTAGCACTTTATTATAGACGTTACCTGTAACGCTCTCCCTTTATGGACATTGAACCCTGTGTAAGGAGGGGAGCTGGGGTCCTGGCGCACTCTATATAAGCCACCCCCTCCTCTGGGACAAGGGTTCGCACCCCCTGTAACCCACACGCATATAATCCAGTCGACCGCCTCCGGGCTCCGAGACGTAGGGCTGTTACTTCCTACGAGAAGGGCCTGAACTCGTAAAACTCGCGTGTACAACTCCTCCATAGCTAGGATCTTGTCTCTACATTCCTACCCCCCATTCTACTGTCAGACTTAGAACCACGACAGTTGGCGCCCACCGTGGGGCTGGTGTCTTAGCGACTTGTTGGAGAAGTTGCGATTTTTCCAATCCCCATCAACATGGTTTCAGGCGGAGGTTTGGCCGAGGGCCCGCGAGATCCATCTCGGCGCGCTCGTATTCGTCGCCGACGACTCCGCTTGGCTCCAAGAAGCGCCACTTGACATCGAGGCACTCCCCGTCCGCGGGGCAACACACTTTCGCGCGTGCGTCCGTGGCGTCCTCCTACGGCAGCCGTTGACTCAGCATCGGTCAGCTCATGTGTTGACCTCCCTCCCTGCAGCCCGCCAGAGCAAACATTCCGGTCGATCGAGGCTTCAGCGGTGGGTGAGGCATGCGGTGGCTCGCCAGTCAGCCACCCCCAAGTCACGACAATCGAGCCCGACGAAACTCTCTACGGCCTGTTCGACTGGCTCCGTAGAGACTGCATCCGAGTGCCACAGCAGCGACCCCACGACGGAGGTTTTGATGGTCAATGGACCACGAGTCCTCCTGGCTTCACCCGTGAAGACGGAGGCGATGGGGGCGGCGATCCGTCGCGTGTTCACGAAGAGTATCGCCCCGAACCCCTCTCTTCGCATCGGAGGGAAGAACTTCGTCGCCGGAACATGGATGCGCTTCACACTCCTATCGTTGGAGAAACCCCTGAGGCCCAGGCCTTGGAGGAGGCGCGCCTGGCCAACTTGGCTGAGCGCACTCGACTGGAGAACCTCCAGCGTGCACTCGACAAGCGTGCTCGGCAGCCTATCCCCGAGTCCAGTCAACGCCAACTTTTTCCGCCTCCGACTCAGGTATATCGAACTCCGATCCAGAATCTCGCAGCTGCGTCCCGAATAGCGGAGTCAATTCAACCTTCCCAGTCAAAAGCTGGTCGAGGTTTGGTGCGGATCCGGGCTTTCCTCCGAGCAGCGGGAGAGCAGAATACATCAGTATCTCAGTCACGAAATAGGATCCATACCAGATCCGTAGTTGCAGACACAGTCCAGTCGGCTCACGACCCGAGATCGCCCCCAAGGCATGAGGGGCGTGGGGACCGGCGAGATCAGTACAGAAACCGCGAGCAGTATGATCACCGACTCGATCACGATGATCGTCGTCGAGTTCCCACGCCTCCCCTAGGGAGTGGGTCATACGTGCCTCGGCAGCATGATGACAGACATCCTCACAGTGGTGGGCGAAGGATTCCAGTCGACCCCAGGGAACTGGGCTTTGATGCGAGATCTATTCTCGTTCAGGGTCTGGTCGACAGAAACAGAGCTCATAGAGAAGGCCACGACAGAGATTTTCCAACCAGCAGCAGAGTGCATGTCTCAGGTCCAGAGTACTTCAGCAGTGCCATTAGGGCTGTGGTGATTCCTCCCAACTTCAGGTTGGCGACTAGAGTCAGTAAGTTCACTGGTGAGTCCAAGCCTGACACTTGGCTTGAGGATTACCGAGTGGCTGTATAGATTGGTGGTGGCAATGATGAAGTTGCCATGAAGCATCTCCCTTTGATGTTAGAGGGCTCGGCTAGAGCGTGGCTGAATCAGTTAGCGCCTGGCAGTATTTATACTTGGGAAGATCTTGCCCGAGTATTTGTCAGAACATTTGAAGGTACTTGCAAATGGCCAGCAGGGCTGACAGAATTACAGTGTTGCATTCAGAAACCGAATGAAACTCTAAGAGATTATATCCAGAGATGGATCACATTACACCATATAGTGGAGAATGTGTCAGATCACCAAGTAATTTGTGCCTTCAAAGAAGGCGTTAAGTATCGGGAATTGAATCTGAAATTCGGTCGGACAGGAGATATGACTCTGACTCGGATGATGGAGATTGCCACCAAATACGCCAATGGTGAAGAGGAAGACCGACTCCGGAGTGGCAAGCACAAAACAGTCGCCCACCAAACCGGAGGAGGGAACTCCAGTCGGAAGCAGAAGCGCAAAGCCGAGCCAGCTGCTCCTGGAGAAGCCTTAGCCGTGACTCAAGGAAAGTTCAAAGGGAAACCCAAAGGACTGTGGTACCCCAAGAAAGTAAAATATCAAGATGGAAATCATGTGCTAGATTTACCATGCCACATTCACACCAAGAAAGATGAAGAGGGTAATTTCATTTACCCGAAGCATACCACTCGACAATGTCGACTCCTAATCCGGCAATTCCGAGAGAAACAGCCCAAGGAAAAGGAGAAGGAAGCGGACAAAGTTGAGGATGAGGTAGAGGATGATGATGGTTACCCCCACGTCAATTCCACTCTGATGATTTTCGCTGATGTTGAGAGTAAGAGTCAACTAAAAGTCATCAACAGATAAGTGAACATGGTCGCTCCAGTGACACCCAGTTATTTGAAGTGGTCTCAGACTGCCATTACATTCGACCAGTCCGATCACCCAGCGCACATAGCCACCCCTGGGAGGCAAGCGCTGGTGGTCGACCCAGTAGTCGAAGGCACTCGATTGACTAAGGTTCTGATGGATGGTGGCAGTGGTCTGAATATACTGTATGCAGAGACGTTGATAGGAATGGGCATTCCAATGTCCAGACTCAGTGAAAGCAATATGAGTTTCCATGGAGTTATTCCTGGCAAAAAGGCTGCGTCACTCGGTCAGATCGCCCTTGATGTAGTTTTCGGTGATTCCAAGAATTACCGCAAAGAAAAGTTGATATTTGAAGTTGTGGATTTCCAGAGTGGTTATCATGCTATTCTGGGCAGGCCAGCTTATGCATGTTTTATGGCTCGGCCATGTTACATGTACCTCAAATTGAAGATGCCTGGTCCTAAAGGGGTGATCACTATCACTGGCAATCGAAAGAAGGCAGAAGAGTGCTTCTAGAAGGGCTCAAAGATCGCCGATGCACAGATGGCAATAGTGGAATTGCAGGAGTATCAAAAAAATGCAGATCCGAGTGATTTATTGCGAGCTAAGAAGCCTACCACAGATTCAGCATTCCAGTCGTCTGGTGAAACGAAGCCGATTCATATTCGCCCAACGGATCCCAATGTTGCTCCGACTGACATTTCAACAACACTCGACTCCAAATAGGAAGAAGCGCTCATCCAAGTTCCTCCGTGAGAACTGGGACATCTTTGCATGGAAACCTTCTAACATGCCAGGTGTTCCCAGGGGACTGGCTGAGCATCGTTTGCGAGTCGACGCAAAGGTGAAACCAGTCAAAGAACATCTTCGATGGTCCGCCATACAGAAGAGAAAGGCAATAGGTGAGGAAGTGGCTCGGCTTCTAGCAGCTGAGTTTATCCGAGAGATTTATCACTCCGAGTGGTTAGCTAATGTTGTCATGGTCCCAAAGAAGGACGACTCACTTCGCATGTGCATTGACTTCAAACATATCAATCGGGCCTGCCCGAAAGATCACTTTCCTCTCCCTCGCATTGACCAAATAGTCGACTCGACTGCCGGGTGTGAGCGTTTATCCTTTTTGGACGCTTAATCCGGGTATCATCAGATCTGTCTGTATGGACCCGATGAGATAAAAATAGCTTTCATCACCCCATTTGGGTGCTTCTGTTATGTCACTATGCCATTCGGCTTGAAGAACGCTGGAGCCACATTCATGCGGATGATTCAGAAGTGTTTACTCACTCCGATCAGTCGGAATGTGGAAGCATACATGGATGACATTGTGGTCAAGTCAAGTAAAGGTTCCGACCTACTGGCTGGCCTTGCTGCAACCTTTGCCAACCTCAGAAGGTATGATATCAAGCTTAATACATCAACGTGCATGTTTGGAGTTCCAGGAGGAAAATTACTCGGTTTTCTCATTTCTGAACGAGGGATCAACGCTAACCTAGAGAAAGTGGGTGCCATACTCCGGATGAAACGCCCTGTGCATGTGCATGATGTCAAGAAGCTTACTGGTTGTTTGGCCGCCCTAAGTCGATTCATTTCTCGCCTGGGTGAAAAGGCACTGCCTCTTTACCGACTGATGAAGAAGTCAGATAAGTTCGAGTGGACTCCTGAAGCTGATGCAGCATTTACAGAGCTTAAAGCCCTGCTTTCCACCCAGCCAGTGCTTGCTGCTCCAATCAGCAAAGAGCCTTTACTTCTTTACATTGCAGCCACTGGACAAGTCGTCAGTACAGTACTTACGGTCGAGCGGGAAGAAGAAGGAAAAGCTTACAAAGTTCAGCGCCCAGTATACTATGTCTCTGAAGTTTTGACTCCATCAAAGCAGAGATATCCACATTATCAGAAGCTTGTTTATGGGATTTATATGACCACGAAGAAGGTTGCACATTACTTCTCTGACCACTCCATTATAGTCATCAGCAACGCTCCATTATCAGAGATTCTGAACAACGGAGATGCAGCTGGTCGAGTGGCAAAGTGGGCGATTGAACTCCTTCCCTTAGATATCAAGTTCGAGGCAAAGAAAGCTATCAAGTCCCAAGCAATAGCAGATTTCCTTGCCGAGTGGATCGAACAGCAACTGCCGACTCAAGTTCACTCGAAGCACTGGACCATGTTCTTTGATGGTTCCAAGATGCTGAATGGTTCCGGTGCTAGGGTGGTACTGGTATCCCCCCGAGGAGACAAGCTCCGGAATGCCTCCAGATTCACATTGATTCCTCCAATAACGAAGCAGAATATGAAGCACTCTTGTATGGGTTACGTATGGCCATCTCACTCGGCGTCTGTCGCCTCATGGTCTATGGTGACTCAGATTTGGTAGTCAATCAAGTGATGAAGGAGTGGGATGTCAGAAGCCCAGCCATGACTGGCTACTGTAACTCGGTTGGGAAGTTGGAAAAGAAGTTTGAGGGGTTAGAGCTCCATCATATACCGCGACTGAAAAATCAAGCAGCTGATGATTTAGCAAAGATAGGCTTCAAGGGAGAAGCCATTCCCAGTAATGTGTTCCTGGAGCATATTCATGCACCTTCAGTTCAAGAAGATCCCTTCACTGAAGAGCCCCCACAGCCAAAGAGTGCCACCGATCCGACTGAAGTCGAGATTCGTGGTCGACCTAATCATGGATATTTTGGTTATTACTCCCGACTGGACAGTGCCATACATTGCGTATATCCTTAGGAAGGAACTCCGAGAGGATGAAGAAGAGGCTCGACAGATCGTCCATCGATCCAAAGCCTTTACTGTGATAAGAGGACAACTGTTCAGGGAAAGTGTAACCGGAGTCAGCCAGAAATGCATAACCCCGGAAGAAGGTCTAGCGATCCTCAACGACATCCACTCGGGGACCTGTGGCCACCATGCGTCCTCTAGGACCATTGTGGCTAAAGCATACCGAGCTGGATTTTATTGGCCACGAGCAAACGAAATGGCGAAAGATATAGTCGACAGATGTGAAGGATGCCAGTTTTACTCCAATATGTCCCACAAACCTACGTCAGCCCTAAAGACCATTCCACTCATCTGGCCCTTTGCTGTTTGGGGGTTAGATATGGTTGGACCGCTGAGGACTGGTAGGAGTGGCCTCACTCACGTGCTTGTAGCAGTCGACAAGTTTACCAAGTGGATTGAAGCCAAGCCTATCAAGAATCTGGAAGCTAGTACTGCCGTCAGCTTCATCAGAGAATTGACATTCAGATACAGAGTTCCACACAGCATCATCATTGATAATGGATCGAACTTCGATTCAGATGAGTTCAGATCCTTCTGCACCTCCCAAGGCACATGAGTTGACTATGCTTCAGTCGCCCATCCCCAGTCGAATGGACAAGCAGAGAGAGAAAATGGCCTAATTCTCAAAGGATTGAAACCTCGACTAATGCGAGACCTCAAGCATGCAGCGGGCGCCTGGGTTGATGAACTTCTATCAGTTCTTTGGGGATTGAGGACAACTCCCAATTGGTCGACTGGACGAACTCCATTCTTCTTGGTCTATGGAGCTGAAGCTATTCTACCAAGTGACTTGCTTCATAATGCACCACGAGTCAAGCTCTTCTCTGAAGATGAAGTAGAACAAACTCGGCAGGACGCAGTCGACCTCCTAGAGGAAGAAAGAGAGATGGCCTTGATCCGGTCGACCATTTATCAGCAAGACTTGCGTCGATTCCACGCCAGAAATGTGAAAGGTTGAGCCTTTCAAGAGGGAGACTTGGTTCTTCGAGTGGATCAGCAGAAACCACACAAGCTCGCTCCAGCTTGGGAAGGCCCCTTCATTGTCACCAGAGTGCTCCACAACAGAGCATACCACCTTTACAATGTCGAGCATAAGAAGGACGAGCCACGGGCTTGGAATGTGGAGTTGCTTCGCCCCTTTTACACTTAAGTACTCATTCAAATAAAATGTAATAAGAAATACCTTTGTAATTTGCTTATCAAAGACAAGAGCTTTACAGCCCTCTTAAAAGATTGTTTTTGCTTTTATTTGCATCTGAAATCCCCTGGTGGGTGACTTAGCTGCGAATCCGTTTCGCCTAAGTTTAAAAGAAAATCCTACCGACTGGTGAGCAACCCTCCCACTCGAGGGCTTAGCTGCACTCCAGTACTCGCCTAAGTTTGTAAAATCCTACCGAGTGGTGAGCAACCCTCCCACTCAGGGACTTAGCTGCACTCCAGTACTCGCCTAAGTTTAAAAAATCCTACCGAGTGGTGAGCAAACCTCCCACTCGGTGGCTTAGCTGCAGTGCAATACTCGCCTAAGTTTGTAAAATCCTATCGAGTGGTGAGCAACCCTCCCACTCGGGGGCTTAGCTGCTGTCTAGTACTCGCCTAAGTTTGTAAAATCCTGCCGAGTGGTGAGCAACCCTCCCACTCGGGGGCTTAGCTGTAGTCCAGTACTCGCCTAAGTTTGTAAAATCCTACCGAGTGGTGAGCAACCCTCCCACTCGGGGGCTTAGCTGCAGTCCAGTACTCGCCTAAGTTTGTAAAATCCTACCGAGTGGTGAGCAACCCTCCCACTCGGAGGCTTAGCTGCAGTCCAGTACTCGCCTAAGTTTAAAAAATCGTACCAAGTGGTGGGCGACCCTCTCAGTCGGGGGTTTAGCTGTAGTCCAGTACTTGCCAAAGGTTTAAAGTCCGTCCTTATCCGCAAGGACGACGAGGTGCAGGTTGACTGCAACCTTCTCCTTCGGAACTGTGCCACAAATATAATGTGCGCTCTATCACCATCCGCAAGGATGATGAGGTGCAGGTCGACTGCAACCTTCTCATTCGGAACTACACCACAAATACAACGTGCACTCCATCACCATCCGCAAGGACGACGAGGTGCAAGTCGACTACAACCTTCTCCTTTGGAGCTGCGCCACAAATACAACATGCGCTCCATCCCCATCTGCAAGGACGACGAGGTGCAGGTCGACTACGACCTTCTCGTTTGGAGCTGCGCCACAAATACAACATGCACTCCATCCCCATCCGCAAGGACAACGAGGTGCAGGTCGACTGCAACCTTCTCCTTAGGAGCTGAACCACAAGTACAACGTACGCTCCATCCCTATCTGCAAGGGCGATGAGGTGCAGGTCGATCGCGACCTTCTTCTCCGAGCTACGCCACAAATACAACGCGCTCTCTATTCCTGTCTGCAGGGACAACGAGACGCAGGTCGATTTAAGTCTCCACTTCAGGGCTACATCTCAAATAGCAAATTCCAGGCGAAGGCAAATACAAGCATATTCAGAAATAAACCAAGTTCAGATAGATCCTAAAAGTTCCAGACGACGGATCAAAAGTATTCGAGCATCAAGCCCGAAGGAGTTTAACGGTTACACAATCACTCGGCATTCCGAGGCAAATAAAGGTGGAGCATAATGTTTTTTGGTCACGCGTCAGGAGTAGGACTCGCTGGGTCGCAGAAACTATCAAGGTCTATGCTGTCTGCAATGCGAGTGGCGGCTTCAAGAAAAGTGTCCATGAAGGACTGGAAAGTGTGTCTCTTGGTGTTAGCAACCTTGAGTTCCGCCAGCTTGTCTTCTTTGATGTCTTTGAAGTGCACTCGGACCAGGGACAACGCGACATTAGCGCCACAACGAGCGGATGACTTCTTCCATTCTTGCACTCGGTCGGGTATTCGATTCAGTCGAGCCATCAGGGACTCGAGATCTTGGGACAGTTCCGCGTGAGGCCAGAGTTCAGTATCAACCCGAGTCATCACCGATTTCAGGCAGGCAAGATAAGTAACCGCGTTGTCCATGCTAGATTCCAGCCGCAACACATTCATCGCAACATCATCCTTGACTGGACAGTTTATGGGGTCAAGACCCGTCTCGACCCTCCCAGTTTCCGCTTCAAAGTCTTGACAAAACTCAGCACAGTCGAGTGAATGGTGAGTCGACGATATAATTAGACTTGACAGTCGACAGAAACAAGTCAGTCAACCATCAGTACCTTCAAGGTTTAAGACCAGCTTTGCAGCAAGCTGGCCCAGATAAGACTCCAGCTCGCCCTTCTTATCTTTGAGGCTCCCAAGCTTGTCAGTCAGCTTGTCCTTGTCCTTCTTCAGTCGCTTGACCTCCCGATTGGCATTAGAAATAGCATTCTTCAGTTTGGAATTCTCTTCTTCTAGCTTGTCGACCGAAGCAAGCATCTTGTCAGCAAGCGCAGTTTTCTCTCGCGCTTCCTTCTGTGCAGCAGCAAGATCCTGATCTTTCTTCTCCAAAGCCTGCTTCATTTTCTCTAAAGAAATAACATTCTTCAGACGGGCTTGGAGTTGACCGATTTCACTACGTACATCTACTCGAGTGGAGTCACTCGGTTCAAAAAAACGGAAAGGAAAAGTGCCAGCAACTGTAAGATAAACAGTTTATGATCGGTTACCTCCCATGGCAGCTACTTCATCGCGAGCAGTCTGGATATTCTTTTTCGCCAATTCCAGATGAAGGTTGAGGCTGATTTGTTGTTGGTTCTGTGTAGAGAGTTGAGCACCGAGATCACAAGATTTCTGCGGCCAACACATAAGACTTGTTAGTCGACTGAAATGAAAGACATCACTGCGATAGCTACTCCAAGACTACCATAAAAAAAAAGAGGTTCATATTCTCAGACCACAGTCGACTGCCCGCAGTCAACTATGGTCTCGGGGACTACACCCAGTGGGTGCACTTAGCGTGCCCACTGGTTTTAATTCCACTCGGCATGGTCCACCGAGCGTGAGTTGTAAAAAAGAAAGTTCAGATTCTCAGACCACAGTCGACTACCCGCGGTCAACTATGGTCTCGGGGACTACACCTAGTGGGTGCACTCAGAGTGCCCCCACTAGTTCAAAGATTCAGCTTGAGTCGATCCAAAGTGACTTATACAATTTCAAAGCAGCCACACCCCAGTGGGTGATCAGACGAGAAATATGACCAACTAACCTGGACATTGGTTTGCAGAGCAGCTCCGACGTTGAAGGCCACCTGGCTGGCCTCATGCACCACTTTCATTTGCCCCATCACAAGATATAACTAAAGAAGAGCTTCCTTGGTAGCAGTTGATGGGTCGTCGGAAGTCTGATACACAGTAAAAAGCGATGCTGGTAGAGCAGTCGAAGCAGCTGCAGGATCTGAAGCATGGAGTTGTATTGGTGCAGTAGAAGTCTGAGCACCTGATCCTGATGGACAACCAGTCGACAGCGGGACAGTAAAGGTGATGTTGGTTCGAGCCGGATCTACGGATTGCTCGACTGCCGCCCCAGGCATCACGGTCGACTGAAGAACCTGGACCTCAGGCACTTTCCCACCCAGTTCCTTGTCTTTCCTCCTCCTCCCCCTCAGCGGTACTTCTTCTTCATCATCCGGGAGCACAACAATGTCCCGTGGAACTGCAATAAATAGAGAAAGTTGTACGGATAGATGAAAAACAATACAGTCGTCCAAATAAATTCAAATCGGGCAGACTTACTGGCTTTGGAGGTAGCTGCGTCGTCGGTTTCCTCGTCGACCGGATTCTTGTTAATGTCCATGTCAGTCGCAGCTGAGGTCAGGCTGTAAAGGTTCATCATCCACTCGGTCAGAACAAAAAAGTCAGTCGGAACAAGAAAATACAGGAAGAACATTTACCCAGAAGCAACAAGAATGTCCATCTTGATTCTAGGCAAGGTCTTCCGAGCCTTCGAAGGATTGACCTTGGGCTGCTTGGTGACCTTCTCAGCCAATTCTGGAGTCGGAGACCGAGCGCGTTTTTGAGATGGAGCACTCGACGCCACAACTTACCGCGCCTTCCCATGGGATCATGGTGCTTCTTGGATCGACGTTCAGAACGAGGCGGTGAGTCGGCCACTTCCTCATCGCCCAACTCATCGCTCTCATCTTCATTATAGTCGGCTGGTGAATCCTACTCACCGCTCTCCTCCGCACTGTCCTCGCCGTCTTGGTCTTGCTCCAGAGCTTGTTCACCATTGGGCATTGAATACATCTCCGTGTAAATCTACAAAACAAGGAGCCGACTGCAAGTCAGTCGAGTCAACAAATAGTTGGAAAACATAACTAAAAGCTCAGTTGAAATGGCCAAACCTTGTCTGGTTGGTTTCTGTCGCTGAAAGGGTTGACTCTCTTGGTGCCCCTAGGGTTGTCCTTGTTCCCGGTGATACCTCTCAGCCACTCGGCCACTGTTTTGGCCGTCACCTCCTCCGGATGAACTCGACCAGTGTCACCAGCCCCGGAGTATATCCACATGGAGTGGTCACGAGCTTGGAGTGGTTAGATACACCGACCGAGGAACACCTCTAGTAGATCCATGCCAGTGACACCTTGGTTGATCAACTGAACCACTCTCTTGTCAAGCATGCCTGTCTCTGCCTTCTCCGCGGCAGTCACTTTCAACGAAGATGGAGTTTGAACACGATCAAAAGAGAAAGGGGGAAGCCATGTCGACTGGCCTGGCGTCATGATGTCCTGGCAGTAGAACCAGGTCGACTGCCAACCCCTGACTAACTCCGGAAGAGTCATCGAGGGAAAAGACTTCTTTTCCTCTTCTGAATACCTAGACCCCCACACATCTGGATAACATGGGTTTTTCGTCGTTCGAGATGGCTTTCTTCACTGTTTGGGAGCGGATGGTAAAGATGTGCTTGAAAAGACCCCAGTGTGGTCGACACCCCAGGAAATTCTCGCACATGGATACAAACGCGGAAAGATACGTGATGGTGTTGGGAGTAAAATTATGGAGTTGGGCCCCAAAGAAATTCAGGAAACCCCGAAAAAAGGGGTGTGGAGGAAGCGAGAAGCCGCGGTCGACATGGGTGGCGAGAAGAACGCACTCACCCGGTCGTAGCCGCGGTTCTGTCTCCCCCCCGGCAGCCGCGCAGACTCGTGGACGATCAGCCCTAACTCGGCCATATCGTCCAAGTCCTCCCGTCAATGTGAAGATCGGATACAATCTCCCTGGATCCAACCCGACGGCAGCCCCGAGCGCGATGAAGACCCCCGATTCGTCTTCCTGCTTTTCGCCGCCCCCATCGCCTTCTTCGCGCGTTCGAGCGCCGCCGTTCTCTCCTTCCCCATGGCGACGGAGCGGTGATGTCGAGAGCGGAGAAGCCGGATGGGGTGAAGGAGCAAGAGGAAGAAGAAGGAGAATGGGCACGCACAGTGCGGACGGCTCGGTCTCGCCGCTTTTAAAGGCCCACTTCTGAGTGGCTGACGCGTGGGTCCGGGCGATCCTGTCAAATCCCTCAAACAGACACGCACGGGATACGTGGCAAAAAAGGTGGCGTGAAAAATCGAAACGCCCTGTTTATCCACTCCGCTTATCACGACACGTTCCTACCGAAATTTCGAATCCCGCAAAATTTGGGATCCTCGGCAACTGATCACGCCAAGGATTTCGCATCGAAGATGACACTCGGCATGCGATGTTGTAAAAACCAATCGGTAATTGATGATTCGATCAAGGCGACTGAAACGAAGCCAAAAGTTCCAACATTGGCCTCCATCCAGAGATGAATTCTTGAGAGAGGCAAGAGTCAAGGCAAGATCAACTTCAACCTTCTTTTCACTCGGACCTCAATCCATTCGGGGGCTAATGATGAGGACATAGACCTGGGGTAGGGTAATAGGCCTGACCTATACGTCCTACTCCAAGTCCTTGCCCTAGAAGCAAAGAAGTTCAAGAGTAAACAAGGTGGACCCAATAAAGGCATCGAGTGCAATCCACTTGACCTACCATTCACTCGGAGACTACTTCTTCTTTGAGTCACTCGACTATTCAACCACTCGACCATGTAAAAGACCACTCGACATACAAGAAGACCTAAAGCCGTTCTGCACAGCAACGGTCGGGCATTTACTCGTATATTTAATGATCATTTGTAGCACTTTATTACAGACGTTACCTGTAACGCTCTCTCTTTATGGACATTGAACCCTGTGTAACGGAGGGAGCTGGGGTCCTGGCGCACTCTATATAAGCCAACCCCTCCTATGGGACAAGGGTTCGCACCCCCTGTAACTCACACGCATATAAATCAGTCGACCGCCTCTGGGCTCCGAGACGTAGGGCTGTTACTTCCTACGAGAAGGGCCTGAACTCGTAAAACTCGCATGTACAACTCCTCCATAGCTAGGATCTTGCCTCTACATTCCCACCCCCATTCTACTGTCAGACTTAGAACCACGACAGTTGGCGCCCACCGTGGGGCAGGTGTCTTAGCGACTTGTTGGAGAAGTTGCGATTTTTCCAATCCCCATCAACATGGTTTCAGGCGGAGGTTTGGCCGAGGGCCGCGAGATCCGTCTCAGCGCGCTCGTATTCATCGCCGACGACTGCGCTTGGCTCCAAGAAGCACCACTTGACATCGAGGCGCTCCTCGTCCGCGAGGCAACACACTTTCGCGCGTGCGTCCGTGGCGTCCTCCTATGACAGACGTAGGGATGTTACTTCCTCCGAGAGGGGCCTGAACTTGTAAAATTCGCGTGTACAACTCCTCCATAGCTAGGATCTTGCCTCTACATTCCTACCCCCATTCTACTGTCAGACTTAGAACCACGACACTCGGTCGTTCTTCCGGCCGTGCGAAGCCGCCCACCTGCCGCGCGGAACTCCCGCCGATGTGCGACCATCTATTCTGCTGTGCAGTCGCCGCCGCCCTTACCCACCGCCGCCAATGGCTGCGTAACCTGTAGCCGGCCGAGTTCGTCCACCCTGCAAGCAAGGTGTTATACGAAATTCCCGAAGGTAAAAAATGATGAAACTTGACAATTTTTTGTTAGAGGTGGAAAGTAGTTTGACGGTGGTTTTCCACATTGTAGATGAGCTCATGTGACTCATCTTTCATGGATGATTCTGTCGGCATTCTGCGAACGGGGGTTCCCAGACTTGCCTGCCTACGGCCCGCGGCGTGGCTCTACAAGCGGGCCCGTACGACCCATCTTCACCAACAAGCATTCAAGACTCTCGTGAGGGGCCAAGCCTCGCGAGGCGGATGAAACAAGACCTTCTTGGGAGTGGCCTCACCAGGCTGGCTCACGAGGGGCAGAGAGATCAAGGCCAGGCAAACCTCGCGAGGTTCCAATGACCTGAACCATGACGATCGAGACCAGGCGGGCGCCAGCGCGCACAGTGTCCTTATTTCCCCTTTGGTGCTAAGGAGGCAAGCGCAGGCCAGGAGTACCGAGGTGTCAAGAAAAGGTTGCCATATTGGTGCAACGAGACCAAGACCAGCAGGACGGCAAGACAAAGGTCACCATGGAGCCCAAGGAGGCGCCACCACCAGAGCCTTTGACAGGCGAAGACTGCTTTTGTCAGGATAACTTGTACTAGCTGTGCCCTTTCAAATTGGCCGTTGTTGGCTCCCTTCCCGCTTAATATTTGGGAAGAGGATCAGGGCCTCTATAAATAGGACTAGCCACCACCATGGGGGGCATCTGATTCAGGTCTAGATCGAATCCATAGCACACCAACCACTCAAGTTTACTAAGCACAAGAACACCTCACCTCAGGAGGCTGTTCTTCCCCTTGTACTATTCATCCTCAGCCCGAGAGGCAATCCACCACAACACACTGGAGTAGGGTATTAACCACAATGGTGGCCCGAACCAGTATAAATCTTGTGTCTCTTGCGTTGCGAGTTTGTCGAGCTTACCCTTGAGATCATGGCGAGGTTGAGAGCGTGAGTAGGTAGGGGGAGATCTTCGTGCGCACCCTAGTGTTTGAACCTTGAGGGTTTTGCCGGAACCCGTGATCCGACATTTGGCGCACCAGGTAGGGTTGCGCCGGAGCTCTTCTTCCGCCAGTTGATCTGCTCGCTGGTCCCCCAACACTCCGTGGCTCCAATGTCCGACGACTCAAGGACCAACACCGAACGCTGGGCAGCCTGGCCAGCCTGGGTGGCGCAGCCCGCTCAATAAGACCTCAACCCAGCGCCTCAGGCAGCACGCGCACCACCAAACACTGCGGGGTATGGGCGACGCGGTCACCCGCCATCTGCCCTTACTCCGCGAAAAGTGCGGGCAGCCGCAAGAGCCTCAAGCCACACCGCGGCCACGGCGCCACACACCCGACGGGAGCAAGCAAACATGAGGGCCACGCTCATAGTGGCTCGGGAGCTACTGCGATGCCGGTTAATGGAGAGTGGTCGGGATGCATTGCTGGAACGCGTCGCCGAGCTCTTGGACGCGGCGGCCTCGGGAGCACCACCTTTCTTCTCTCTGCTCATGCCTCAAGCTGCGGCCGGGTCGCATGGCGGGCCTCGCCGCGCCCGCGTGCCCACGGGCGCGCCACCAGGCTTCGTAGACACCGGCGCAACCAACGGAGCTGGACGCCCGCTTGCACCGCGCCACCCCCGATGGGCGCGGATACGAGCGCTGCCACCTACGGCCTCGACGAGATGCAGCCCTACCATCCTCAAGGCGGCACGTTGGGCGGAGCAACATGGAGCGTGGGGCACTACGGCGAGGTCTTTAAGGCGGCGGCCTCGGAGGCCTACATGCCTCGCATGGTGGATGAGGAGTACATGCTGGAAGACGACCTTGGCTCGTTCCTCGAGCCGGGCTGGGAGGAGGAGGCGCTAGAAGTCGGCACCTTTCAGGAGCCCCTCGGAAGCCTCACCAATCGCGCTGGTGAGAAGAACTACAGGGTACCACTAATTCCTCAGGAGCAGGCTTACGCTAACCATGGGACGCAGGAGGATCTGGTCGCAGCAGTGGATGGCGGCCCCAGCTCGTCGGCCTCCCTGCTTCCAGGGGCACGCTGGGTGCTATAGGAGAGGGACCATGAGCAAGGCCCCTCCCCATGCCGCACGGAGCAAGGCGTCCCTCGGAGGTAGGCCCTCTGCCGGGGAGGTGCTCCAGAGCCTTCCCCGGTATAGGACCCGTGGTCGCCGAGGGCGCCGCTGGTGTCCCCTTTGCCCCTCGGTGTCGTCCTGGTTTCTGATCGCCCCCAATGGTGGTCGAGGGAGGCGCAAGGAGGGGCCCTCGTCTGGCAATATGAAGTAAGGCTCACGCCTATGAAGGTCTCCGCTCGTGACACTCTCACATAATAATGAGGTGGGGTGTACACGCCCCGGAGTCTCAGGAGTGCCACCCTCGGGCCTCGGGGACTCCCTCCCACGTCCTAGTGGCAGCACTTAGCTCCGCGCTGGTGAGAATACAAGAAGACTAGACTAGGCGCCGGACGCGGCCATTTTCTTTGGATCTCTTTTCTGTAACCCTGCCTTCTGGATTTCGATTTAAGTTGAAGTTGAATTTTCATTGATGCGCGCGGGGGTGCCTTTTCTCGTTCGAGCGATTTCTTGCTATCTGGTTCCTGTCTTAATTCGGAGTTCGCACATGTTGCTCCCCCCTCGCGGGCCCCTCACGAGCAGGGCTAGGCATGGCGTACACACACCACGCACATGTCGCGCCATGGCTAGCACTTGCTTATCATGCGCCCCCCTTGGGCGTGTCGACAAGCTCCTCAGGAGCTTCCCAGAAACTCACAACCTCACGAGCCGGTTTGGGGCTCGTCCAGGCTAAGGTAAACCGCAACAGAAAACTTGCCCCAGGATACATGAGTTCATGAAGACACATATTCAACTCGACCTAAAAGGATAGCGGCAGTAGTATATTAACATAAGGGGCTTCCCCTAAAAAAATGCTCTTACAACCTCTAGGGCCGTGCCCGAGCTTTTGCATGCAGGGTAAACAGCTAGGAAACAAGGGATCAGTCGGACATGTTGTTGGAAATATGCCCTAGAGGCAATAATAAAAGCATTATTATTATTTTTCCTTGTTCATGATAATTGTCTTTATTCATGCTATAATTGTGTTATCCGGAAATCGTAATACATGTGTGAATAATAGACACCAACATGTCCCTAGTAAGCCTCTAGTTCACTAGCTCGTTGATCAACAGATAGTCATGGTTTCCTGACTATGGACATTGGATGTCATTGATAACGGGATCACATCATTAGGAGAATGATGTGATGGACAAGACCCAATCCTAAACATAGCACAAGATCGTATAGTTCGTTTGCTAGAGTTTTCCAATGTCAAGTATCTTTTCCTTAGACCATGAGATCGTGTAACTCCCAGATACCGTAGGAGTGCTTTGGGTGTGCCAAACGTCACAACGTAACTGGGTGACTATAAAGGTATACTACGGGTATCTCCGAAAGTGTCTGTTGGGTTGACACAGATCAAGACTGGGATTTGTCACTCCGTATGACGGAGAGGTATCACTGGGCCCACTCGGTAATGCATCATCATAATGAGCTCAAAGTGACCAAGTGTCTGGTCATGGGATCATGCATTATGGCACGAGTAAAGTGACTTGCCGGTAACGAGATTGAACGAGGTATCGGGATACCGACGATCGGATCTTGGGCAAGTAACATACCAATTGACAAAGGGAATTGTATACAGGGTTGTTTGAATCCTCGACATCGTGGTTCATCCGATGAGATCATCGAGGAGCATGTGGGAGCCAACATGGGTATCCAGATCCCGCTGTTGGTTATTGACCGGAGAGCGATCTCGGTCATGTCTACATGTCTCCCGAACCCGTAGGGTCTACACACTTAAGGTTCGGTGACGCTAGGGTTGTAGGGATATGTATATGCAGTAACCCGAATGTTGTTCGGAGTCCCGGATGAGATCCCGGACGTCACGAGGAGTTCCGGAATGGTCCGTAGGTAAAGAATTATATATAGGAAGTGCTATTTCGGGCATCGGGACAAGTTTCGGGGTCACCGGTATTGTACCGGGACCACCAGAAGGGTCCCGGGGGTCCACCGGGTGGGGCCACCTGTCCCGGGGGGCCACATGGGCTGTAGGGGGTGCGCCTTGGCCTACATGGGCCAAGGGAACCAGCCCCAAGAGGCCCATGCGCCTAGGGTTTCAAGGGAGGAAGAGTCCTAGGAGGGGAAGGCACCTCCTAGGTGCCTTGGGGAGGAGGGATTCCTCCCCCTTGGCCGCACCCCCTAGGAGATTAGATCTCCTAGGGCCGGCGCCCCCCCTTGGCCCTCCTATATATAGTGGGGGAGATGGAGGACTTCTTACCTTGATCTTTGGTGGCTCCCTCTCCCTCTCCAACACCCCCTCCTCCTCCATAGTGCTTGGTGAAGCCCTGCCGGAGTACTGCAGCTCCATCACCACCACGCCGTCGTGCTGCTGCTGGAGCCATCTCCCTCAACCTCTCCTCCCCCCTTGATGGATCAAGAAGGAGGAGACGTTGCTGTTCCGTACGTGTGTTGAACGCGGAGGTGCCGTCCGTTCGGTGCTAGGATCTTCGGTGATTCGAATCACGTCGAGTACGACTCCCTCATCCCCGTTCTTTGAACGCTTCCGCTCGCGATCTACAAGGTACGTAGATGCATCTAATCACTCGTTGCTAGATGAACTCCTAGATGGATCTTGGTGAAACCGTAGGAAAATTTTTGTTTTCTGCAACGTTCCCTAATAGTGGTATCAGAGCTAGGTCTATGCGTAGTTCTTTTGCACGAGTAGAACACAATTTGTTGTGGGCGTTGATGTTGTCAACTTTCTTGCCGCTACTAGTCTTATCTTGCTTCAACGGTATTGTGGGATGAAGCGTCCCGGACCAACCTTACACGTACGCTTACGTGAGACCGGTTCCACCGACTAACATGCACTAGTTGCATAAGGTGGCTGGCGGGTGTCTGTCTCTCCCACTTTAGTTGGAGCGGATTCGATGAAAAGGGTCCTTATGAAGGGTAAATAGAAGTTGAAAAATTACGTTGTGGCTTTCACGTAGGTAAGAAAATGTTCTTGCTAGAACCCTATTTGAGCCACGTAAAACTTGCAACAACAATTAGAGGACGTCTAACTTGTTTTTGCAGCAAGTGCTTTGTGATATGATATGGCCAAAGTTGTGATGAAAGATGAATGATCTATATGTGATGTATGAGATGTTCATGCTATTGTAATAGGAATCACGACTTGCATGTCGATGAGTATGACAACCGGCAGGAGCCATAGGAGTTGTCTTTATTTTTTGTATGACCTGCGAGTCAATGAGAAACGCCATGTAAATTATTTTACTTTATTGCTAAACACGTTAGCCATAGTAGTAGAAGTAATAGTTGGCGAGCAACTTCATGGAGACACGATGATGGAGATCATGATGATGGAGATCATGGTGTCATGCCGGTGACAAGATGATCATGGAGCCCCAAGATGGAGATCAAAGGAGCTATGTGATATTGGCCATATCATGTCACTATTATTATTTGATTGCATGTGATGTTTATCATGTATTGCATCTTGTTTACTTAGAACGACGGTAGTAAATAAGATGATCCCTCATAATAATTTCAAGAAAGTGTTCCCCCTAACTGTGCACCGTTGCGACAGTTCGTTGTTTCGAAGCACTACGTGATGATCGGGTGTGATAGATTCTAACGTTCACATACAACAGGTGTAAGACAGATTTACACACGCAATACACTTAGGTTGACTTGACGAGCCTAGCATGTGTACAGACATGGCCTCGGAACACAGAAGACCGAAAGGTCGAGCATGAGTCGTATACAAGATACGATCAACATGAAGATGTTCACCGACGTTGACTAGTCCGTCTCACGTGATGATCGGACACGGCCTAGCTAACTCGGATCATGTTAAACTTAGATGACTAGAAGAGGGATGTCTATCTAAGTGGGAGTTCATTATAATCTGATTAGATGAACTTAATTATCATGAACTTAGTCTAAAATCTTTACAATATGTCTTGTAGATCAAATGGCCAACGTAGTCCTCAACTTCAACGCGTTCCTAGAGAAAACCAAGCTGAAAGATGATGGCAGCAACTACACGGACTGGGTCCGGAACCTGAGGATCATCCTCATAGCTACCAAGAAAGATTATGTCCTAGAAGCACCGCTAGGTGACGCACCTGTTCTCCCTGCAGAACAAGACGTTATGAACGCTTGGCAGGCACGTACCGATGACTACTCCCTCGTTCAGTGCGGCATGCTTTACAGCTTAGAGCCGGGGCTCCAAAAGCGTTTTGAGAGACACGGAGCATATGAGATGTTCAAAGAGCTGAAAATGGTTTTCCAAGCTCATGCCCGGGTCGAGAGATATGAAGTCTCCGACAAATTCTTCAGCTGTAAGATGGAGGAAAATAGTTCTGTCAGTGAGCACATACTCACTATGTCTGGGTTACATAACCGCTTGACTCAGCTGGGAGTTAATCTCCTGGATGACGCGGTCATTGACAGAATCCTTCAGTCGCTTCCACCGAGCCACAAGAGCTTTGTGATGAATTTCAATATGCAGGGGATGGAAAAGACCATTCCTGAAGTATTTGCTATGCTGAAATCAGCAGAGGTAGAAGTCAAGAAGGAACATCAAGTGTTGATGGTCAATAAAACCACTAAGTTCAAGAAGGGCAAGGGTAAAAAGAACTTCAAGAAGGACGACAAGGGAGTTGCCGCGCCCAGCAAGCAAGCTGCCGGGAAGAAGCCAAAGAATGGACCCAAGCCCGAGACTGAGTGCTTTTATTGCAAGGAGAGTGGTCACTGGAAGCGGAACTGCCCCAAATACTTAGCAGACAAGAAGGCCGGCAAAGCGAAAGGTATATGTGATATACATGTAATTGATGTGTACCTTACCAGTACTCGTAGTAGCTCTTGGGTATTTGATACCGGTGCGGTTGCTCACATTTGTAACTCAAAACAGGAGCTGCGGAATAAACGGAGACTGGCGAAGGATGAGGTGACGATGCACGTCGGGAATGGTTCCAAGGTCGATGTGATCGCCGTTGGCACGCTGCCTCTTCATTTACCTACGGGATTAGTTTTAAACCTCAATAATTGTTATTTAGTGCCAAGTTTGAGCATGAACATTGTATCAGGATCTCGTTTAATACGAGATGGCTACTCATTTAAATCCGAGAATAATGGTTGTTCTATTTATATGAGAGATATGTTTTATGGTCATGCTCCGTTGGTGAATGGTTTATTCTTAATGAATCTCGAGCGTAATGCTACACATGTTCATAGTGTGAGTACCAAAAGATGCAAGGTTGATAATGATAGTCCCACATACTTGTGGCACTGCCGCCTTGGTCACATAGGTGTCAAACGCATGAAGAAGCTCCATGCTGATGGACTTTTAGAGTCTCTTGATTACGAATCATTTGACACGTGCGAACCATGCCTCATGGGTAAAATGACCAAGACTCCATTCTCAGGAACAATGGAGAGAGCAACCAACTTATTGGAAATCATACATACTGATGTGTGCGGTCCAATGAGTGTTGAGCCTCGCGGTGGCTATCGTTATGTTCTCACCCTCACTAATGACTTAAGTAGATATGGGCATGTCTACTTAATGAAACACAAGTCTGAAACCTTTGAAAAGTTCAAGGAATTTCAGAGTGAGGTTGAGAATCAACGTGACATGAAAATCAAGTTCCTATGATCAGATCGTGGAGGAGAATACTTGAGTCACGAGTTTGGCACACACTTAAGAAAATGTGGAATAGTTTCACAACTCACGCCGCCTGGAACACCTCAGCGTAATGGTGTATCCGAACATCGTAATCGCACTCTATTAGATATGGTGCGATCTATGATGTCTCTTGCCGATTTACCGTTAACTTTTTGGGGCTATGCTTTAGAGACTGCCGCATTCACTTTAAATAGGGCTCCGTCAAAATCCGTTGAGACGACACCGTTTGAATTATGGTTTGGGAAGAAACCAAAGCTGTCGTTTCTAAAGGTTTGGGGATGCGTTGCTTATGTTAGGAAACTTCAACCTGAAAAGCTCGAACCCAAGTCAGAAAAATGCGTCTTCATAGGATACCCTAAAGAAACTACTGGGTATACCTTCTACCTCAGATCCGAAGGCAAGATCTTTGTTGCCAAGAATGGGTCCTTTCTGGAGAAAGAGTTTCTCTAGAAAGAAGTAAGTGGGAGGAAAGTAGACCTTGATGAAGTATTACCTCTTGAACCAGAAAATGGCGCAACTCAAGAAAATGTTTCTGAGGTGCCTGCACCGACAAGAGAGGAATTTAATGATGATGATCAAGATACTTATGATCAAGCTCCTACTGAAATTCGAAGGTCCACAAGGACACGTTCCGCACCAGAGTGGTACGGCAACCCTGTCTTGGAAATCATGTTGTTAGACAACGGTGAACCTTCGAATTATGAAGAAGCGATGGCGGGCCCGGATTCCGACAAATGGCTAGAAGCCATGAAATCCAAGATAGGATCCATGTATGAAAACGAAGTATGGACTTTGACTGACTTGCCCATTGAGCGGCGAGCCATAGAAAATAAATGGATCTTTAAGAAGAAGACAGACGCGGATGGTAATGTGACCATCTATAAAGCTCGGCTTGTCGCTAAGGGTTATCGACAAGTTCAAGGGGTTTACTACGATGAGACTTTCTCACCGGTAGCGAAGCTAAAGTCCGTCCGAATCATGTTAGTGATTGCCGCATTCTATGATTATGAAATATGGCAAATGGACGTCAAAACGGCATTCCTTAATGGTTTCCTTAAGGAAGAATTGTATATGATGCAGCCGGAAGGTTTTGTCGATCCTAAGAATGCTGACAAGGTGTGCAAGCTCCAACGCTCGATTTATGGGCTGGTGCAAGCATCTCGGAGTTGGAACATTCGCTTTGATGAGATGATCAAAGCGTTTGGGTTTACACAGACTTATGGAGAAGCCTGTGTTTACAAGAAAGTGAGTGGGAGCTCTGTAGCATTTCTCATATTATATGTAGATGACATACTTTTGATGGGAAATGATATAGAACTCTTGGACAACATTAAGGCCTACTTGAATAAAAGTTTTTCAATGAAGGACCTTGGAGAAGCTGCATATATATTAGGCATCAAGATCTATAGAGATAGATCAAGACGCCTCATAGGTCTTTCACAAAGCACATACCTTGATAAGATATTGAAGAAGTTCAATATGGATCAGTCTAAGAAGGGGTTCTTGCCTGTGTTGCAAGGTGTGAAATTGAGCTCAGCTCAATGTCCGACCACGGCAGAAGATATAGAAGAGATGAGTGTCATCCCCTATGCCTCAGCCATAGGTTCTATTATGTATGCCATGTTGTGTACCAGACCTTATGTAAACCTTGCCGTAAGTTTGCTAGGAAGGTACCAAAGTAATCCCAGCAAGGAACACTGGACAGCGGTCAAGAATATCCTGAAGTACCTGAAAAGGACTAAGGAAATGTTTCTCATCTATGGAGGTGACAAAGAGCTCGTTGTAAAGGGTTACGTCGACGCTAGCTTCGACACAGATCTGGATGACTCTAAGTCACAAACCGGATACGTGTATATTTTGAATGGTGGGGCAGTAAGCTGGTGCAGTTGCAAGCAGAGCGTCGTGGCGGGATCTACATGTGAAGCGGAGTACATGGCAGCCTCAGAGGCAGCACATGAAGCAATTTGGGTGAAGGAGTTCATCACCGACCTAGGAGTCATACCCAATGCGTCGGGGCCGATCAAGCTCTTCTATGACAACACTGGAGCTATTGCTCTTGCCAAGGATCCCAGCTTTCACAAGAAGACAAGGCACATCAAGCGTCGCTTCAACTCCATTCGTGAAAATGTTCAAGATGGAGACATAGAGATTTGTAAAGTACACACGGACCTGAATGTAGCGGATCCGTTGACTATACCTCTCCCTAGAGCAAAACATGATCAACACCAGAATTCCATGGGTGTTCGATTCATCACAATGTAACTAGATTATTGACTCTAGTGCAAGTGGGAGACTGTTGGAAATGTGCCCTAGAGGCAATAATAAAAGCATTATTATTATATTTCCTTGTTCATGATAATTGTCTTTATTCATGCTATAATTGTGTTATCCGGAAATCGTAATACATGTGTGAATAATAGACACCAACATGTCCCTAGTAAGCCTCTAGTTGACTAGGTCGTTGATCAACAGATAGTCATGGTTTCCTGACTATGGACATTGGATGTCATTGATAACGGGATCACATCATTAGGAGAATGATGTGATGGACAAGACCCAATCCTAAACATAGCACAAGATCGTATAGTTCGTTTGCTAGAGTTTTCCAATGTCAAGTATCTTTTCCTTAGACCATGAGATCGTGTAACTCCCGGATACCGTAGGAGTGCTTTGGGTGTGCCAAACGTCACAACGTAACTGGGTGACTATAAAGGTATACTACGGGTATCTCCGAAAGTGTCTGTTGGGTTGACACGGATCAAGACTGGGATTTGTCACTCCGTATGACGGAGAGGTATCACTGGGCCAACTCGGTAATGCATCATCATAATGAGCTCAAAGTGAACAAGTGTCTGGTCACGGGATCATGCATTACGGCACGAGTAAAGTGACTTGCCGGTAACGAGATTGAACAAGGTATTGGGATACCGACGATCGGATCTCGGGCAAGTAACATACCGATTGACAAAGGGAATTGTATACGGGGTTGTTTGAATCCTCGACATCGTGGTTCATCCGATGAGATCATCGAGGAGCATGTGGGAGCCAACATGGGTATCCAGATCCCTCTGTTGGTTATTGACCGGAGAGCGATCTCGGTCATGTCTACATGTCTCCTGAACCCGTAGGGTCTACACACTTAAGGTTCGGTGACGCTAGGGTTGTAGGGATATGTATATGCAGTAACCCGAATGTTGTTCGGAGTCCCGGATGAGATCCCGGACGTCACGAGGAGTTCCGGAATGGTCCGGAGGTACAGAATTATATATAGGAAGTGCTATTTCGGGCATCGGGACAAGTTTCGGGTTCACCGGTATTGTACCGGGACCATCGGAAGGGTCCCGGGGGTCCACCGGGTGGGGCCACCTGTCCCGAGGGGCCACATGGGCTGTAGGGAGTGCGCCTTGGCCTACATGGGCCAAGGGCACCAGCCCCAAGAGGCCCATGCGCCTAGGGTTTCAAGGGAGGAAGAGTCCTAGGAGGGGAAGGCACCTCCTAGGTGCCTTGGGGAGGAGGGATTCCTCCCCCTTGGCCGCACCCCCTAGGAGATTAGATATCCTAGGGCCGGCGCCCCCCCTTGGCCCTCCTATATATAGTGGGGGAGATGGAGGACTTCTTACCTTGATCTTTGGTGCCTCCCTCTCCCTCTCCAACACCCCCTCCTCCTCCATAGTGCTTGGTGAAGCCCTGCCGGAGTACTGCAGCTCCATCACCACCACGTCGTCGTGCTGCTGCTGGAGCCATCTCCCTCAACCTCTCCTCCCCCCTTGCTGGATCAAGAAGGAGGAGACGTGCCTGTTCCGTACGTGTGTTGAACGCGGAGGTGCCGTCCGTTCGGTGCTAGGATCTTCGGTGATTCGAATCACGTCGAGTACGACTCCCTCATCCCCGTTCTTTGAATGCTTCCGCTCGCGATCTACAAGGTACGTAGATGCATCTAATCACTCGTTGCTAGATGAACTCCTAGATGGATCTTGGTGAAACCGTAGGAAAATTTTTGTTTTCTGCAACGTTCCCCAACACATGTCGCCCGCCGCATCCCCCGGACCGCCCTCAGACGCGTCGCTGGCATCGCTGCCACCGTCGCTAGCAGCACCATCACCTCCATCGGTGCCGCCATCACCATCGTCGACCACATGGCCTTCGTCCGACGCAACCACCGCCGCATCGTCATCGGAAGTGAAGGCCCTGACAAGCACGTCCACATTGTCTTCCACCCATCGCGCCAGGTCACCCCGGATGGCCTCGGGTACAGGAGCAATGGCGGCATCAAAATAAAAGTTGGGATCGTTGTTGTGGAGATGGCTGAAGACGCGGAAGAATGCACGCCCAAGCAGGCCACAGCTCCTCTCTTCAACAAGTTGGCAAGCTCTCTCGGAATGATTCTCCAGGCGTGTCACCACGACGGTAAAGAGGCGGAGGTGGCCAGCGTAGTCGTTTGTGTGGGGATGAGGAGCATTCTCATCGCAGATGTGGCCCAGGGCGATATTGGCCCTGTTCCTGAGGTCATGGAGCATGGGGGTGTGCACGCGCTCCAGCATCCGCCACTAAAGCACTTCCTCCCTGTTCTGCCGCACGACGGACTCGGCGTCAGCGACCCGCTGCTGAAGAGGGAACATCTCGGCGCGGGCGGAGGCCAGTGCGGCCTACGCCGAGACCAAGGCGGTTGAGGTGGCCTCCATGCGCCGCTCCACCTCGATTAACCTGGACTTCAGGGCAGCATTCCTACCTGCAGCCTCAGCTTCCGCGAACTCCAACTTCAGGTCGTACCTGTCCTCAAGATCCGCGTGAGCCTCGGCCACCCGACGATCGACCTCCTCCTGAGCCCTGGCCTCGTGCGCACCAACGGCGTCTTCCGCTTGGGTAACCTGACGCTCCCTCACCTCGAGTCGCTCGAGCTCAAGGCTACGCCCCACGACTTCCAGTGCCAACGCCTCCTCACGCATCCGGACCTCTTCCTCTTCGGCGGGCGTCCCCCTCAATGACGCAAGGGAGGATCCACGCGCCTCCACTTGCTAATCCAAGGAGGTGCTCCAGGCTTGGAGCTCCCACGTACGCTTCTCCGCGGCCTCGCGACGGCGGTCAGCTTCCCGGGTGTCGGTGTCAAAACCGGCGGATCTCGGGTAGGGGGTCCCGAATTGTGCATCTAAGGTCGATGGTAACAGGAGACAAGGGACACGATGTTTACCCAGGTTCGGGCCGTCCCTATGGAGGTAATACCCTACTTCCTGGTTGATTGATCTTGATGAATATGAGTATTACAAGAGTTTATCTACCACGAGATCGTAATGGCTAAACCCTAGAAGTCTAGCCTGTATGACTATGGTATTGTGGATATCATATTCAGACTAAAACCTCTGATTTATATAGACACCGGGAGGATCTTGGGTTACATAGAGTCGGTTTCATAAGATGGAGTCTTAATAGTTGTTCGCCAAGCTTTCCTTCCACGCCAAGGAGAGTCCTATCTGGACACGGATGCAGTCTTCGGTCTTCACGTCTTCATAGCCCATCAGTCCGGCCCATAGATAATAGGCCGGACACCCGAGGACCCCTTAGTCTAGGACTCCCTCAGTAGCCCCTGAACCTGGCTTCAATGACAAGGTATCTGGCGCGTAGTGCTGTCTTCGGCATTGCAAGGCGGGTTCCTCCTTCCGAACTCCAAAAAATAGTCTCCAGACAAAACAAACGTGTCCGGATCTACAACACACATCCGTAGAAGGTATAGGACTTTTATGAATCCGATCTGCTGACAACTTTAATAATGTGACGTCATGCCCTCCTGGCCTTTATTCCAAACTGTTTCCTGTCCCGCCGTTCCACGTTTTGGGGGCGTGGTTTTTACTAGCACGTCTTGTAGAAGCAGGGATCGTGCCCCCTTATTGCGGGATTTTCATCAATACGAGCATGGGTAAACCAACCATCCCGTGGGAAAGATTCCTTAGGAATAGGCAGGTTCTTAGGCTTTAGGAGGAGGCCTTCAATATCGGAGGCCTTTATAAAGCAACCAAGGCTCGTCTTTTTTACGCCAAACTTCTACTCAGCCTTCCCAACCCCGAGTTCTAGCACCCAAGGTTCGACTCCATTGCTTTCAGCCTTCCCATCATGTCCGGATCCAGCTCTCAAGGTTGATGGGTGGCTTCCTCCATTACAGAGGAGGATATTGCAAAACTTCAGGCAGCCAGATATCTGACCGCAGAGATCCACCACTGGCTTCCTGCTCAAGGACAAGTTATTTCGACCCCCAGATCTGGCGAGAGGGTTGTGTTCATCCCCCACTTCCTCCGAGGCTTAGGGTTTGCGCTTCACCCCTTCGTCCGGGGGCTAATGTTTTATTACAGACTGGATTTTCACGACCTTGCCTCGGACTCGATTCTCCATGTCTTGGTGTTTATTATTACATGCGAGGCCTTCCTTCGAACCCCCCACACTTCAGCTTATGCCTCAAGACCTTTAGTGTGAAACCGAAGATAGCCGACGGGGAACAGGCGGAGTGCGGCGGTGCTACAATCAGCCAACTCGCCAACACTCCGTGGCCAAAAGGTTCCTTTACCGAGACTTCCAATTACTGGCAGCGGGATTAGTTTTAAATTACAGAGCCCCGCAGTACTAAGTGGGTTGCTGCACCCACTTTCCGTCCTGTCCCACCGTCATAGCTTGCTTCATGGGTCAACAAGGGGCTGGACTGGGGATCGGTTGATGAAGTGCGGACTTTACAAAGCCGCATCCGAACCCTCCTCGAGTGAGATATCGATCTAGTTAGTGTGATTCAAGTGATGTTAGTCCGGTGAATCCTGCCCTGCCAGCGCAGGCCTCGCCGCATGTGGGAGTTTAATCCAGAAGGACAATAGACCCTCCAACACTTCTTCGGCGCCACACACGAAGGGATGTGGAAGTTATTTTTCAGGAAGCGGAAACATTGGCCGGATACCATTGAGGACGCTAGCCTCAACTGTAATCGTCCGGATACCCCAGTAAGCACTTGGCTCTCGAGTACCTTGCGGTCATGCATACAGTAATATGATATTGAGCAGGCTATCTTTTTCCAGGGATGGATAAAGAATGCGGAACTGATTATGTGTTCGGCCCCTCTGCCCGAGGGTCCAGCGAATCCTATCCTAACAAGGATGCTGGCCCCAGCGCCATACCAGATGCCGGAGAAGGAGGACGAGGCGGAGGACAAGAGAACCATGGACGGCCTGTATTCCCAAGGGACCTCGGACTTTGTGTCCAGAGGAATAAAAATCCCCTCATCCGAATACAAAAGTTACGAGGGGCCACTATCTCTTTCCCTCACAAGAAGAAGAGGGCCGCCTCCGAAGATTGGGAGAAGGAGGCTCCTAAGCGAGGCAAGATGCCTCTGGGAGGCGGCCCGGGCCTGGACGATGTCGAAGTGCAACCTCATGATGAGGACGAGCCTCTGGCCCAATCGTAAGTGAACATGGTTGTTCTAAACATATCCCATTCTTTCCATATGATGCCTGAAGTATACATTTTTGCAGCCCAGTGCGCAGCCCCCTTCAACAATCCTCTTCCTCAGGGGGCCTTCTCCTGGAGATGATGGAAAGCGAGACGCCCCCACCGGCCTCTCCGTCCAATAGGGAAGACGATCTTGAGGTGTCCTTGCGAAGGGTCTCCCCCGACCAACAAGTGGTGCATGGGATGACGAAGATGCTATATGAAGGTGATACTTCGGCGGCCCATGGTCCGGGGAACAACAATGAAGACCCCTAACAGTCCGGAATGCAGCCGGATACAAATAAACGGATCCCTTCAAAGGGTGACCGTACTCCTGCGGCTGCCTCCGGAGACCCAGAGGCGCTGGATATCTTGACGAACATGCTGCAGCGGGCTTTGTTTCTTAGGAACATCGTACCTTGATGGGTACAGTGGTTGAAAAGGTCCTATCCGCGAAAGCGGATTGAATGAGGCCTTTGCGAGCCTGTTGAGAGGTCTTCGAGGTTTGTAATGTAACATGTGCAATTGTTTATTGTTCAGAAAATACACTTGTGAATAGACAGTAGCCCCTGAGACTCAGGTTGGCTTCCCATGGGAGGCGAATGGAGGATCAAGAAGAAATTTTGGAGGACTAAACTGATTAAGTTTGAACACAGGCTACTTCCCCCTAGCTACTTCCCGGACTACGGATATTGCCGAACTGCAACAGAAGCTTGATGTGACTAGGAGTGACATTACGTTGATCAATATGCGCCCTGACGAGTTGCAAGGTATGTATTCGGAGTAGTCTCTGTACGTACATTTTTGTGATATAAGCATGACGCTGAAAGTTATACCTGGCTACAGATGGTGCTGCCACCGTTGAAATTCTTCGGGCGGAGCTAGCCCGAGCCAAGGAGCAGGCCCGGCGTAGTAATGCGGCTGTCGAGAAGGCGTCGACTGAGATAGAAGCCGAATGGGCTGCTCGGCGTCAAGACAAGGAGAAGATATCCATGATGGCGCTTGAGCTAAAAAGTGCTGCCAGCCGCTATGAGCTCCTTGAGAAGGAGAAAGAAGCCAAAACGACTAAAATTGAAAAGGCTTTACGAGAAGCAAGATAAGCGCGGTCTGAATTCAGAGCGGCCCGTGAGGAGATCCGGCAAGCTGGGGAGATTGAGGCTGGTAAGCCATTTTTACTACAGGCTAAGTTCGGCGATCCGAACTATGCTCAGCTAAACCGATTGTGGAGTTCTCCGGACGAGTTTTTGGACTTGCCGAAGAGTTCTTCCGATGCGGCGCAGTATAATCAGGCGCGAGAGGGGTACGCAATGGAGAAGCTTTTCTGGTCATAGTTCGGCGCCTCGAAGCGCCCCCTATTGCTGAATGAGCAGATGTCCTAGTGGGCCGAACTTCATAGGATGTCCGGTGCTGCTATGAAGAATGTCATAATCCGTTTATGGCCAACTGAGCCTATTCCGAATAGTTACTTTGGCTTGGTGCAGCGGCTTGTTGACGCAGTGTCGTGTATCGACGCTGTGAAGGGATCGGTGTGCATCGAGGGTGCACGGATGGCTTTTCCCCAACTCAAGACATTCAGGGGGAATATGAAGGCCATCGACGTTGTGGTGAAGAGTCCGCCCAAGGGCAGGGACCGCCACGAACCAGAGCATTATTTTGAAGACGTCCTAGTAGTCGCCCGCTTGATAGAGGGTGAATGCTCAAAAGACATAATGTTCGAGTGAGGTGTATAAGAATTGTATGAGACAATTTAGTAGTGAATCTATTTTTTAGTTTGCTTGAAAGCTTGTATTCCTCTTGTGTGGCCGTTTTTAATATAATCTAAAAGATTTCCAGTCATCGGCTTCAGCCCCCTTGTAGGAAGTACAGGGGTGTTCGAAAAAGCATATGATCACTCTTGACTCAACGTCTTGGTCCGTAAAGGAGGTGTCAATGCGACGAACCAGGCAACCAGACTATAGGGTGTTAACACTTTCACTTAGCCATAGGAGTTTTATGGTGGGTCTACGACATAGCGCCTAGTATGTATGTGGCTTATTCATATTATGCGTTTACATAATTGACCGGAAAAGAGGTCCTTCGTGTGACACGGAGGAATCGCTAGAGACTCCGATAAGTCATCGAGTGGTTGATCAGCTCTTGCCGCATCATGACAGTCAGTTTTCGGCTTTCTCTACTGAGGTGTTTCACCAGGTGAACCGGTAGCACAATCGCAATAGTTCTCCCATTACTACCCAAGCTGATAGAGCGGAATGTAGGATAGAAAGCACAGGAGCCGGGCAACACAACTATTGACCCAAGACATGATTCGGAGCTGATGCATAAAAGGCCAAACTCGCGACGCTGAAGTACGCTGTAAAAGCTGTTCGGACTTTGTTGGCAACTCATTTGTTCCCGTACCGAGCCCCTGGCAAGTTAAGCCGGGGTATGTTTGTGAAACAACCATGGGAGGGGTATTCATTTGTGGAAAGACGCGGGTAATTAATTCGGATAGTGTGAACTGGGATCTGAGCGATATGCCAATGATATATATATATATATATATATATATATATATATATATATATATATAAATCCCAGGATTAGAATAGTTATTCTGATCACGTTCGCGCCTATATAGGAGCTGCGGAGGTGTTCCCGAACTTCTCTACATGTGGAGAAAAAGCCCACGACCGTCCACCCCCACCTCCCCACGCCTACACTCTCCCCCGATCCCCATCTTCATCACCGTCAACTGCCCTAGGGCCCTGCCGCCGCTACCTGCCCCAGCGCCCCGCCGCCCACCCTGACCCGATGCACCTCCGTTGCCACCCACACCGTCCCCGCCGTACTTCCATCTGCCATCCCCCGATCCCCTTCCGCGACGGCGCCTCCCTCCACTCGATCCACGGCTGTGCCGGTTGTTGGGTTTCGTAGTAATTTCAAAAATTTCCTACGCACACGCAAGATCATGGTGATGCATAGCAATGAGAGGGGAGAGTGTGATCTATGTACCCTTGTAGATCGACAACAGAAGCGTTAGCACAACGTGGTTGATGTAGTCGTACGTCTTCATGGCCCGACCGATCAAGCACCGAAACTACGGCACCTCCGAGTTCTAGCACACGTTTAGCTCGATGACGATCCCCGGACTCCGATCCAGCAAAGTGTCGGGGAAGAGTTCCGTCAGCACGACGGCGTGGTGACGATCTTTATGTACTACCATCGCAGGGCTTCGCCTAAGCACCGCTACAATATTATCGAGGACTATGGTGGAAGGGGGCACCGCACACGGCTAAGAATATGATCACGTGGATCAACTTGTGTGTCTAGGGGTGCCCCCTGCCTCCGTATATAAAGGATCAAAGGGGGGGTGCAGCCGGCTAGGGAGGGCGCGCCAGGAGGAGTCCTACTCCCTCCGGGAGTAGGATTCCCCCCCCCCTTTCCTAGTTGGAATAGGATTCGGGAGGGGGAAAGAGGAGAGAGAGAATGAAGGGGGGCGCCGGCCCCTTCTCCTTGTCCTATTCAGACTAGGGGGGAGGGGCGCGCGGCCCAGCCCTGGCCACCTCTCCTCTCTTCCACTAAAGCCCACTAAGGCCCATATACCTCCCGGGGGGTTCCGGTAACCTCCCGGTACTCCGGTAAAATCCCGATTTCACCCGGAACACTTCCGATATCCAAATATAGGCTTCCAATATATCAATCTTTATGTATCGACCATTTAGAGACTCCTCGTCATGTCCGTGATCACATCCGGGACTCCGAACAAACTTCGGTACATCAAAACTCATAAACTCATAATATATCTGTCATCGAAACCTTAAGCGTGCGGACCCTGCGGGTTCGAGAACAATGTAGACATGACCGAGACACGTCTCCGGTCAATAACCAATAGCGGAACATGGATGCTCATATTGGCTCCTACATATTCTACGAAGATCTTTTATCAGTCAGACCGCATAACAACATACGTTGTTCCCTTTGTCATCGGTATGTTACTTGCCCGAGATTCGATCGTCGGTATCTCAATACCTAGTTCAATCACGTTACCGGCAAGTCTCTTTACTCGTTCCGTAATACATCATCTCACAACTAACTCATTAGTTGCAATGCTTGCAAGGCTTATGTGATGTGCATTACTGAGAGGGCCCAGAGATACCTCTCCGACAATCGGAGTGACAAATCCTAATCTCGAAATACGCCAACCAAACATCTACCTTTGGAAACACCTGTAGAGCACCTTTATAATCACCCAGTTACGTTGTGACGTTTGGTAGCACACAAAGTGTTCCTCCGGCAGACGGGAGTTGCATAATCTCATAGTAATAGGAACATGTATAAGTCATGAAGAAAGCAATAGCAACATACTAAACGATCGGGTGCTAAGCTAATGGAATGGGTCATGTCAATCAGATCATTCACCTAATGATGTGATCCCGTTAATCAAACAACAACTCTTTGTTCATGGTTAGGAAACATAACCATCTTTGATTAACGAGCTAGTCTAGTGGAGGCATACTAGTGACACTCTGTTTGTCTATGTATTCACACATGTATTATGTTTCCCGTTAATACAATTCTAGCATGAATAATAAACATTTATCATGATATAAGGAAATAAATAATAACTTTATTATTGCCTCTAGGGCATATTTCCTTCAGTCTCTCACTTGCACTAGAGTCAATAATCTAGATTACACAGTAATGATTCTAACACCCATGGAGCCTTGGTGCTGATCATGTTTTGCCCGTGGAAGAGGCTTAGTCAATGGGTCTGCTACATTCAGATCCGTATGTATCTTGCAAATCTCTATATCTCCCACCTCGACTAGATCCCGGATGGAATTGAAGCGTCTCTTGATGTGCTTGGTTCTTTTGTGAAATCTAGATTCCTTTGCCAAGGCAATCACACCAGTATTGTCACAAAAGATTTTCATTGGACCCGATGCACTAGGTATGACACCTAGATCGGATATGAACTCCTTCATCCAGACTCCTTCATTTGCTGCTTCTGAAGCAGCTATGTATTCTGCTTCACACGTAGATCCCACCACGACGCTTTGTTTAGAACTGCACCAACTGACAGCTCCACCGTTTAATGTAAACACGTATCCGGTTTGCGATTTAGAATCATCCGGATCAGTGTCAAAGCCTACATCGACGTAACCATTTACGATTAGCTCTTTGTCACCTCCATAAACGAGAAACATATCCTTAGTCCTTTTCAGGTATTTCAGGATGTTCTTGACCACTGTCCAGTGATCCACTCCTAGATTACTTTGGTACCTCCCTGCTAGACTTATAGCAAGGCACACATCAGGTCTGGTACACAGCATTGCATACATGATAGAGCCTATGGCTGAAGCATAGGGAACATCTTTCATTTTCTCTTTATCTTCTCCAGTGGTCGGGCATTGAGTCTAACTCAACTTCACACCTTGTAACACAGGCAAGAACCCTTTCTTTGCTTGATCCATTTTGAACTTCTTCAAAACTTTGTCAAGGTATGTGCTTTGTGAAAGTCCAATTAAGTGTCTTGATCTATCTCTATAGATTTTAATGCCTAATATGTAAGCAGCTTCACCAAGTAATATGTCATCCACATATAATATCAGAAATGCTACAGAGCTCCCACTCACTTTCTTGTAAATACAGGCTTCTCCAAAAGTCTGTATAAAACCAAATGCTTTGATCACACTATCAAAGCCTTTATTCCAACTCCAAGAGGCTTGCACCAGTCCATATATGGATCGCTGGAGCTTGCACACTTTGTTAGCTCCCTTTGGATCGACAAAACCTTCTGGTTGCATCATATACAACTCTTCTTCCAAAAATCCATTCAGGAATGCAGTTTTGACATCCATCTGCCAAATTTCGTAATCATAAAATGTGGCAATTGCTAACATGATTCGGACAGACTTAAGCATCGCTACGGGTGAGAAGGTCTCATCGTAGTCAATCCCTTGAACTTGCCGAAAACCTTTTGCGACAAGTCGAGCTTTGTAGACAGTAATATTACCGTCAGAGTCAGTCTTCTTCTTGAAGATCCGTTTATTCTCAATTGCTTGCCGATCAGTGGGCAAGTCAACCAAAGTCCATACTTTGTTCTCATACATGGATCCCATCTCAGATTTCATGGCTTCATGCCATTTTGCGGAATCTGGGCTCACCATCGCTTCTTCATAGTTCGTAGGTTCATCATGATCTAGTAGCATGACTTCCAGAACAGGGTTACCATACCACCCTGGTGCGAATCTCACTCTGGTTGATCTATGAGGTTCAGTAGTATCTTGTTCTGAAGTTTATGATCATTATCATTAGCTTCCTCACTAATTGGTGTAGGTGTCACAGAAACAGGTTTCTGTGATGTACTACTTTCCAATAAGGGAGTAGGTACAGTTACCTCGTCAAGTTCTACTTTCCTCCCACTCACTTCTTTCGAGAGAAACTCCTTCTCCAGAAAGTTTCCGAATTTAGCAACAAAAGTCTTGCCTTCGGATCTGTGATAGAAGGTGTATCCAATAGTTTCCTTTGGATATCCTCTGAAGACACATTTCTCCGATTTGGGTTCGAGCTTATCAGGTTGAAGCTTTTTCACATAAGCATCGCAGCCCCAAACTTTAAGAAACGACAACTTTGGTTTCTTGCCAAACCACAGTTCATAAGGCGTCGTCTCAACGGATTTTGATGGTGCCCTATTTAACGTGAATGCGGCCGTCTCTAGAGCGTATCCCCAAAACGATAGCGGTAAATCAGTAAGAGACATCATAGATCGTACCATATCTAGTAAAGTACGATTACGACGTTCGGACACACCATTACGCTGTGGTGTTCCGGGTGGCGTGAGTTGCGAAACTATTCCACATTGTTTCAAATGTACACCAAACTCGTAACTCAAATATTCTCCTCCATGATCAGATCGTAGGAATTTTATTTTCTTGTTACGATGATTTTCAACTTCACTCTGAAATTGTTTGAACTTTTCAAACGTTTCAGACTTGTGTTTCATTAAGTAGATATACCCATATCTGCTTAAGTCATCTATGAAGGTGAGAAAATAACGATATCCGCCACGCGCCTCAACATTCATCGGTCCACATACATCTGTATGTATGATTTCCAACAAATCTGTTGCTCTCTCCATAGTACCGGAGAACGGTGTTTTTGTCATCTTACCCATTAGGCACGGTTCGCAAGTACCAAGTGATTCATAATCAAGTGGTTCCAAAAGCCCATCATTATGGAGTTTCTTCATGCGCTTTATACCGATATGACCTAAACGGCAGTGCCACAAATAAGTTGCACTATCATTATCAACATTGCATCTTTTGGTTTCAACACTATGAATATGTGTGTCACTACTATCGAGATTTAATAAGAATAGACCACTCTTTAAGGGTGCATGACCATAAAAGATATTACTCATGTAAATAGAACAACCATTATTCTCTGATTTAAATGAATAACCGTCTCGCATCAAACAAGATCCAGATATAATGTTCATGCTTAACGCTAGCACCAAATAACAATTATTTAGGTCTAATATTAATCCTGAAGGTAGATGTAGAGGTAGCGTGCCGACTGCGATCACATCGACTTTGGAACCATTTCCCACGCGCATCGTCACCTCGTCCTTAGCCAATCTTCGCTTAATCCGTAGTCCCTGTTTCGAGTTGCAAATATTAGCAACAGAACCAGTATCAAATACCCAGGTGCTACTTCGAGAATTAGTAAGGTACACATAAATAACATGTATATCACATATACCTTTGTTCACCTTGCCATCCTTCTTATCCGCCAAATACTTGAGGCAGTTCTGCTTCTAGTGACCAGTCTGCTTGCAGTAGAAGCACTCAATTTCAGGCTTAGGTCCAGGTTTGGGTTTCTTCTCTTGAGAAGCAACTTGCTTGCTGTTCTTTTTGAAGTTCCCCTTCTTCTTCCCTTTGCCCTTTTTCTTGAAACTAGTGGTCTTGTTGACCATCACCACTTGATGCTCCTTATTGATTTCTACCTCCGCAGCTTTCAGCATTGCGAAGAGCTCGGCAATAGTCTTATTCATCCCTTGCATATTATAGTTCATCACAAAGCTCTTGTAGCTTGGTGGCAGTGATTGGAGAATTCTGTCAATGACGCAATCATCTGGAAGATTAACTCCCAATTGAATCAAGTGATTATTATACCCAGACATTTTGAGTATATGCTCACTGACAGAACTGTTCTCCTCCATCTTACAGCTATAGAACTTATTGGAGACTTCATATCTCTCAATCCGGGCATTTGCTTGAAATATTAACTTCAACTCCTGGAACATCTCATATGCTCCATGACGTTCAAAACGTCGTTGAAGTCCCGATTCTAAGCCGTAAAGCATGGCACACTGAACTATCGAGTAGTCATCAGCTTTGCTCTGCCAGACGTTCATAACATCTAGTGTTGCTCTAACAGCAGGCCTGGCACCCAGCGGTGCATCCAGGACGTAATTCTTCTGTGCAGCAATGAGGATAATCCTCAAGTTACGGACCCAGTCCGTGTAATTGCTACCATCATCTTTCAACTTTGCTTTCTCAAGGAACGCATTAAAATTCAACGGAACAACAGCACAGGCCATCTATCTACAATCAAACATGAATAAGCAAGATACTATCAGGTACTAAGTTCATGATAAATTTAGGTTCAATTAATCATATTACTTAAAGAACTCCCACTTAGATAGACATCCCTCTAATCCTCTAAGTGATTACGTGATCCAAATCAACTAAACCATGTCCGATCATCACGTGAGATGGAGTAGTTTCATTGGTGAACATCTCTATGTTGATCATATCTACTATATGATTCACGCTCGACCTTTCGGTCTCCGTGTTCCGAGGCCATATCTGTATATGCTTGGCTCGTCAAGTATAACCTGAGTATTCCACGTGTGCAACTGTTTTGCACCCATTGTATTTGAACGTAGAGCCTATCACACCCGATCATCACGTGGTGTCTCAGCACGAAGAACTTTCGCAACGGTGCATACTCAGGGAGAACACTTCTTGATAATTAGTGAGAGATCATCTTATAATGCTACCGTCAATCAAAGCAAGATAAGATGCATAAAAGATAAATATCACATGCAATCAATATAAGTGATATGATATGGCCATCATCATGTTGTGCTTGTGATCTCCATCTTCGAAGCACCGTCGTGATCACCATCGTCACCGGCGCGACACCTTGATCTCCATCGTAGCATCGTTGTCGTCTCGCCAATCTTATGCTTCCACGACTATCGCTACCGCTTAGTGATAAAGTAAAGCATTACAGCGCGATTGCATTGCATACAATAAAGCGACAACCATATGGCTCCTGCCAGTTGCCGATAAATTGGTTACAAAACATGATCATCTCATACAATAAAATTTGGCATCATGTCTTGACCATATCACATCACAACATGCCCTGCAAAAACAAGTTAGACGTCCTCTACTTTGTTGTTGCATGTTTTACGTGGCTGCTACGGGCTTAAGCAAGAACCAATCTTACCTACGCATCAAAACCACAACGATAGTTTGTCAAGTTGGTGCTGTTTTAACCTTCGCAAGGACCGGGCGTAGCCACACTCAGTTCAACTAAAGTTGGAGAAACTATCACCCGCTAGCCACCTTTGTGCAAAGCACGTCGGGAGAACCGGTCTCGCGTAAGCGTACGCGTAATGTCGGTCCGGGCCGCTTCGTCCAACAATACCGCCGAACCAAAGTATGACATGCTGGTAAGCAGTATGACTTATATCGCCCACAACTCACTTGTGTTCTACTCGTGCATATAACATCAACATATAAAACCTAGGCTCGGATGCCACTGTTGGGTTTCGTAGTAATTTCAAAAATTTCCTACGCACACGCAAGATCATGGTGATGCATAGCAACAAGAGTGGAGAGTGTGATCTATGTACCCTTGTAGATCGACAACAGAAGCGTTAGCACAACGTGGTTGATGTAGTCGTACGTCTTCACGGCCCGACCGATCAAGCACCGAAACTACGACACCTCCGAGTTCTAGCACACGTTCAGCTCGATGACGATCCCCGGACTCCGATCCAGCAAAGTGTCGGGGAAGAGTTCCGTCAGCACGACGTCGTGGTGACAATCTTGATGTACTACCGTCGCAGGGCTTCGCCTAAGCACCGCTACAATATTATCGAGGACTATGGTGGAAGGGGGCACCGCACACGGCTAAGGATATGATCACGTGGATCAACTTGTGTGTCTAGGGGTGCCCCATGCCTCTGTATATAAAGGATCAAAGGGGGGGTGCGGCCGGCCAGGGAGGGCGCGCCAGGAGGAGTCCTACTCCCTCCAGGAGTAGGATTCCCCCCCTTTCCTAGTTGGAATAGGATTCGGGAGGGGGGAAAGAGGAGAGAGAGAAGGAAGGGGGGCTCCGGCCCCTTCTCCTTGTCCTATTCGGACTAGGGGGGAGGGGTGCGCAGCCCAGCCCTGGCCACCTTTCCTCTCTTCCACTAAAGCCCACTAAGGCCCATATACCTCCCGGGGGGTTCCGGTAACCTCCCGATACTCCGGTAAAATCCCGATTTCACCCGGAACACTTCTGATATCCAAATATAGGCTTCCAATATATCAATCTTTATGTCTCGACCATTTCGAGACTCCTCGTCATGTCCGTGATCACATCCGGGACTCCGAACAAACTTCGGTATATCAAAACTCATAAACTCATAATATAACTATCATCGAAACCTTAAGCGTGCGGACCCTACGGGTTCGAGAACAATGTAGACATGACCGAGACACGTCTCCGGTCAATAACCAATAGCGGAACATGGATGCTAATATTGGCTCCTACATATTCTACGAAGATCTTTTATCGGTCAGACCGCATAACAACATACGTTGTTCCCTTTGTCATCGGTATGTTACTTGCCCGAGATTCGATCGTCGGTATCTCAATACCTAGTTCAATCTCGTTACCGACAATTCTCTTTACTCGTTCCGTAATACATCATCTCACAACTAACTCATTAGTTGCAATGCTTGCAAGGCTTATGTGATGTGCATTACTGAGAGGGCCCAGAGATACCTCTCCGATAATCGGAGTGACAAATCCTAATCTCGAAATACGCCAAACCAACATCTACCTTTGGAGATACCTGTAGAGCACCTTTATAATCACCCAGTTACGGTGTGACGTTTGGTAGCACACAAAGTGTTCCTCCGGCAAACGGGAGTTGCATAATCTCATAGTCATAGGAACATGTATAAGTCATGAAGAAAGCAATAGCAACATACTAAACGGTTGGGTGCTAAGCTAATGGAATGGGTCATGTCAATCAGATCATTCACCTGATGATGTGATCCCGTTAATCAAACAACAACTCTTTGTTCATGGTTAGGAAACATAACCATCTTTGATTAACGAGCTAATCTAGTAGAGGCATACTAGTGACACTCTGTTTGTCTATGTATTCACACATGTATTATGTTTCCAGTTAATACAATTCTAGCATGAATAATAAACATTTATCATGATATAAGGAAATAAATAATAACTCTATTATTGCCTCTAGGGCATATTTCCTTCACCGGCGGCCTCTCCAACTGGAACTACGGCTGCGGCGGCGGCTCTGTCCCCCTGGATCCACGACGGCTCCATCCCCTGGATCCATGGCGGCGGCGGCCTCCCGTCCCCTGGATACACGTCGGAGGCAACCTCCTCTGCTTCCAAACGCAGCAACGCCCTCCCTCCCACACGCTGATGGCAAAGTACGGGCCGTTAACCTCATGCGCGCCGGCGTCCAGCCATCATTGCTGCCATCCCAGCTGCAGAGCACCCACATCCCACTCTTCCCCTACTCGACGGGCCAAGCCATCACCTGCCGGGTTAGGAACCCCTGCCGCTGCTTCTCACCTTCCAGCGAAGGTGCCGCACCAGGCCATGTAGGCTACTGAAGGTGCAGCAACATCTGCATTCCTTCTCGCGGCTATGTTCTCTGACTTTTTGCTACTACGAACACCCACAGAGGAAGAGAAGTAACTCTGAATCTAAAGTTCTACCTGAAACTGAACTTCTACCTCTTCGCTACGTCGGAGTCCTTCATCACTTGCACTACTTGCTTCTAGCATCTTGTCCATGGATTCAAAGCGCTGCCTGGAGTGCCATCTTGGTTTTGTATGGGGCTCCGTCGCGACCCAGCTTCTCCCTGTACTCTGCATCTTGTTCACCACCGCGGCTGCCCTGCGTCCTCACAACTTCTACGGCTAGTCCACCAACGCGCTGCCAGTGCACCCTGAGCAAAGCATGGGGTTTGTGCTAATGCGTCTATTCGTGCATGGGTGTGTGCGTGCATGCTAGCATTTGTGTGTGCGCTGGGTTTGTTGCTTGCATGCTGTGATGTATATGTATAGATTTTGTCTGAAGTTCATGTTGTGAACCCAACTAAGTTTGAACAAAAAAGATCACATGATTGCTGCTTCGAATTTTCTCCTATACCAGAAATATCGCTTCCATGTTGTTATACTATGTCCACTTATGTATTGTTTCTAAATGGCTTTTTGTCTGAAGGTCAGTAGTACCTTTGGGTGCAAAAAAGTTGATTCATTTTCATGGGTCCTTTAAAAAAGAATGGGAAAAATAAGTTTCCTTCTCCAGAAATCATCACCACTCTGAAATGTTAATTCTTCTTGTGTATTTCTAATGAGGCTTGTGTTTCATGGATAGAGAGATAGAGACATCAAGGAAATTGTTCATGTTTCCTTTCTGTCTATGTACTTCAGAAACATTTTGTGAGAGAGAAAAGGTGAGTGGCGTACTCTTTTGAGAGATACAAAGTGCTTTGGGCTCCAATCTTTTTCTACACAAAATTATACGTTTGTGTCTCACCAATGTAGCCGGCAACAGATGCTTTGTACAAAACAACCTTGGTTTCATGTGAGAAGTTCGACTATAAAATAAACACACGTTCACATATAGTAAAATTAGTGCAAATAAAAAATTTTGTGAGCCATGTATTGTTGGTATTTTTTAAAACAAAAATTAAAATAATAGAAATGTTTGATGTTGTAACAATATATTTTTCTAAATTCTTAAAAAAACCCAAGAAGGTCAAAATGAAATAACTGAGTCGTTCAACTTTTTTAATAAGAAAACAAAATTTCCTTGTTTCTAAAAAAACAAGAAGTTCAACTTTTAATAATAGAGCGCTTCAAACTTTCATAAAAAAGATTTAAGAAATAAAACTAGGAATTCCATATTAAAAAGGTGAAGAAGTTCGATGATTATAGAAAACTAAGATTTTCCTCGTAATTAAATAATGGAAACAAGAAGTTCAACTTTAAAAAATATAACGCTTCAAAATTTCATAAAAAAAGATTAAGAAATAAACCACGAAGTCCATATTAAAAAGATGGAGAAGTTCGATGATTATAGAAAACTCAGATTTTCCTCGTAATTAAAGAATGGAAACAAGAAGTTCAAAAATAAAAAACTAGAAGTTCAACTTTTAAAAATATAACGCTTCAAATTTTATTAAAAAGATTAAGAAATAAAACCAAGAAGTCCAAATTAAAAATATGGAGAAGTTCGATGATTATAGAAAACTCAGATTTTCCTCGTTATTAAAGAATGGAAACAAGAAGTTAAAAAATTAAATAACAAGAAGTTCAACTTTTAAAAATAGAGCGCTTCAAAATTTCATAAAAAAGAATAAGAAATTCAGATTAATATTCATAAAAAACTCACATATTTTCACGTACCCGAGAGAAGTTCAGCTTGATAACTGCCAGAAGTTCACGTACTGCACGGTGTGCATTTTGTATTAAAAAGAATAAAAAAAGCAAAGACTAAAAGTTTGTTGATATAAGTTGAAGTCCTCCGTCGGAGAAAGTTAAAAAAATGTCGGTGTACTAGAATAGGGGTACCCTAGTACCCCGAACTTGTGCACGGGCAGTTGCAGCACCCCGCGGCAAGGCTTGCCGGGCGAACGCCAAGATCCTCCGTGGTTCCCTTGGAGCCATTCAAGAACAAAGTATTTAAGCTCAGGAGACAAGGCCCCGGCAAGAGGAGCTTGCCGGGAAGGCCAACCAAGGCACTCCAAGGAACTTGCCGCGACGCGCCACGCGCTCCGGCAAGGCAACAAGGCCCCGGCAAGAGGAGCTTGCCGGGAAGACCAACCAAGGTACCTCGAGGCCCGGTGAGCGACAAGCTTCCGGACCCGACAAGATGACAGCAGCGGCAAGGCACTTGCCGCGGCAGGCGGCCACTTTGTGCCCACGCTCCAGCGCATCCACCAACTTGTCGCTCTGGGGGCCTCTCCAGGCGCGCGTGGCGGGAGGCTGTGCAGCCAGCGGTGCGCAGTGGCATGCGAAGCTGACAAGATCGCCATCGTGGCGAACGGTGGCGCCCCTAACGGTCCTTTTCTGCACTGTTTGGGCGACTCAGACTGACATTTAATGCCCTTGTCCCCTGCCGTCAGGGTTAAGTAGGGTGCACTGTACAAGTAACTGTACCAACCACCTCACTTTTTACATTTGTACCCTTCTCTGCGTTGCCACCTATCGGTGACCCTTTAGCGTATAAAAGGAGGCCCATGCACAACGTAGCGGGGTTCGACTGGTGCGGAACCCAGAAAAACACTACGCTCTCTCTCTGGAGCAAGAACACAAGATAATCAAACAAGCAGCAGTAGGAGTGTTATCTCTCCGGAGAGCTCCGAAGCTGGGTAAACCGCTCGTGTGCTTCGCCTCGATCTGCTCTTCGTGCGATCTCCGCCCCCCGCCGAACCGAAAGGGGCTCGGTCCGCCGGCCCCATAGGTGTTCGTGGATCAGTTTCCCCGACATCTTTGGCACGCCAGGTAGGGGGCGTCGAGATTGTGTGAACCTGATCCGGCGTTCACACGAGCTAGATCTTCATTCCCTTCATCAACATGCCATCGAAGAAGAAGACTTCGGCGGCAGCCGCTCCGTCCACGTCACTTCCGCCACCGTTGGAGCAAACGGGTGGTGGAATGGACGCCAGCGGAAGAATGGACGTCGACGAGGAAGCTTATGATGCTGCCAGGTCCAAGGACAAGGCTGCACAAACCTCGGCGACTGTACATGTTCCGTGCCACTCTCAGGAGGCGCAAGACCAACAGCGTCATGGCACTCGCAGTGCCATACGCATGATGGGCCAAAACAAGCTGGTGGATCTCGGGGCGCTCAAGACCAGCATGCATGCCAGCGTGCTGGCACGAGCGGGGCACGGTCGCCTGGACGGGATACTGCTCCTTCTAACATAGTTAGAAGTCCGAGCACGTCCCGCTCCTCGCGCCGTCCGCCACTACCACCCACCACTCTAGCAGAAGCTTTGGCGCGAGCTCAACTGCTCCTAGATTACCCACCGACGTCGGACAAGATCGACGAATGGAGGGCCACCATTCAGAGTCTCATCGGCTACGCCAACGGCGACACTCCACGATGGCCGAGCGCGTCGCCGCCGCGGCAGGGTTGCCGGGCGCGAGCCGGTGGTGACGAAACGGGTGGAGGTGCAACTACCATGGAATCACCACCCCAAAGGCCAAGATCGCCGACTCGCCGGATCCACCTCGACAGCGACTCCACCGCATCGTCGGATCCACGAGCTCGTCGCGATCAGCACCAAGTTCTTCATGATCGACAAAAAGAAGACGTTCGAACTCGCATCGAGCGCCGAAGAGAAGCGCGACGTCAATCCGACAAGCGCGCTGGGCCCTCTGTTGACACGCATGCGCCAGGGGAACCAGGCGATCTGCCGTACGCGGTAGGTTGCCCTGCGTTCACTTGTGAGCTGCGGCAAGTCCAGTGGCCCAGCACGAAGAACTTCAAGCCAGACATACCGGAGAAGTACGACGGCAAGACGCATCCGTTGGAGTTCCTCATCATCTACACCATTGCGGTGCAGGCTGCCGAGGGACGGGATGACAAGATCCTTGCCAACTACTTCCCGCTGGTGCTCAAGCCCAACGTCAGATCCTGGCTCATGCACTTGCCGGACAACTCCATATCCTCTTGGGCTGATCTGTGCCATCAGTTTGTCGGCGCCTTCACAGGCGGACACAAGCCTCATGGCCAGGAGAGTGATCTTCATCTGCTCGCCCAGAAGGAAGGAGAGCCCCTGCGCAAGTACATTCAGAGATTCAGTAGTGTGCAGCACAACATCCCAGACGTCCACCCTGCCGCGGTGATCAGCGCGTTCCATCAGAACGTGTGAAACCGCAGGATGCGGGAGGAAATGGCGATGTGCAAGATCAGGGACGTCAGTGAGTTATATGCACTGGCCGACAAGTGTGCACGTGCTGAGGAAGGGAGGAGACTCCCCGGAGAGAATGTAGGAGCGGGAGGATCTGACAGTGAAGATGCTGCCCCGGCAAGGAAAAACCAGCGGCGGAACAACAGGAAGAGGAAAGGTAAAGAGGTGCTAGTTGTTGAGCAGTTCGGAAACGGTGGTGGCGCCAAGAAAGCCAAAGCTGGTGACTCCGGCAAGGAGGTTGCCACGGAGGTGGCGGTCGCCGACAAGGAGGACGGCACCAACAAGCAGTATTGAAAGATCCACCGCACCAAGGGCCATGATCTCCAGAGCTGCAGAAAAGTCGAGCAGCTTGTTGAGCAATAGAAAGCTGAATACGAGCGGCACGACAAGGAGAAGGCCCAGGAAGGTGCTGGGGGATCCGGCAAGAAACGTCCCAGCCGAGGAGGACGCCCTGGCAAGTCCAAGCAGCGGCAAGGAGACAGACCTCCTCGCGGCCGCAACAAGGATGAAGATGACGACGACAATGAAGACATGGATGATGAGGAGACTGATGAGCAGGAGTTCCAGAAAGCCACAGAGGTCCTGTGCGTTGATGGTGGTGCTTCTCTGGATACCTCGCACCGTCAGCTCAAGCAGTGGGTGCGGGAAGTTAATGCAGTAGAACCACCCGTCGAGTCACGCAAGCCTCTGAAATGGTCCGGCACGCCTATCATCTTTGATATTGAGGACCACCCTGATCGCATAACTGCGGTCGGGTGCTTGCCGATGTTGGTTTCACCAACAATCCGCAACCTCAAGGTCACTAAGATGCTAGTTGACGGCGGGGCCGGCTTGAACCTGATCTCCTCCGTGGTGCTCCAGAAACTCCAGATCCCTGACACCGAGCTCGAAGAGACCGGTACATTTCAAGGAATCAACCCGGGAAGGAGCAAGCTGAAGGGAAAGATCACGTTGCCGGTAACATTTGGTAGCGAGCTGAACTTCAGGACTGAGAGGGTCATGTTTGATGTTGCTGACTTTCCATTACCTTACAATGGAATCCTTGGCCGTCCGGCACTCGCCAAGTTCATGGCAACCTCTCACTATGCGTACAACGTGCTGAAAATGCCAGGCCCGATAAGTGTCATCTCTGTCCCTGGCGACAAGAAGGATGCTCTTATCTGTGCCGACAAGATCTACCGGGAAGCAGCAGCCACAGCAGAACACAAGACACTTGCCGCTGAAGCTCCCGGGGGGAAGAGGAAAACTAAGCCCGGCAAGGGCTCTGATGCCCACTCCGGCAAGCGCACCTCTTCGGAGTGCTGCGCTACCGTCGAGGACGCACCATCGAGCTCCACCGGCAAGTGTAAGAAGGCAATGACAGTTCCACCTGAGACTAAGAAGGTGTCCGCCAAGGAGGACGGCACTGGTGGTACCTTCACCATCAGCGCCACTCTTGACCCCAAATAGGAAAGCGCGGTCATTGCTTTCCTGCGGGTGAATGTCGACGTGTTTGCGTGGCAACCATCTGATATCCCCGGTGTTCCCAGGAAAGTAATTGAGCACCACCTTGCCATCTATCCTCATGCGCGGCCCGTCAAGCAGAAAGTCAGGAAACAGGCAGTGGAGCGCCAAGAATTCATCGCAGAAGAAATCAAGAAGCTGGAAGCAGCAGGCCTTGTCAGAGGAGTGCTCCATCCCACGTGGTTAGCCAATCTTGTTGTCGTGCGCAAGGCTAACGGGAAATGGAGGCTTTGTATTGACTTCACTGATGTTAATAAAGCTTGTCCCAAAGACCCATTTCCCTTGCCGCGCATTGACCAGATTGTTGACTCCACAGCCGGATGTGATTTGCTTTCATTTCTTGATGCATACTCAGGATACCATCAGATCTTCATGGCAGAAGAGGATGAAGAGAAAACCGCATTTATCACCCCGTGTGGCACGTACTGCTTCGTACAGATGCCTTTCGGTTTGAAGAATGCTGGTTCAACATTCGCAAGGGTAGTCCACCACGCTTTTGAGCCACAGATGCACAGAAATGTGGAAGCCTACATGGATGACATAGTGGTCAAGAGCAAGAACAGGGCGACCCTGATTCAAGATTTAGACGAGACATTTGCAAATCTGCGTAAGATCAACCTCAAGCTTAACCCCGAGAAGTGCGTGTTTGGAGTCCCTTCCGGCAAGCTTCTCGGGTTCTTCGTGTCTCAGCGGGGAATTGAAGCCAATCCCAACAAGATCAAGGCCATTGAGCAGATCGAAGCACCAAAGCGCGTCAATGATGTATGAAGGCTTGCCGGTTGTGTGGCTGCTCTCAGCAGGTTTATCTCTAGATCTGCTCAGCGCGCCCTGCCATTTTTCAAAATTTTGAAAAAGGCAGGTCCAATAAAATGGACTCCGGAGGCGGAGGCTGCGCTGCAAGTCTTAAAGAGATACCTGTCCTCCACTCCAACACTTGTCGCACCTAAGCCGCAAGAGAAGTTGCTGCTGTATATACCGGCAACCTATCAAGTGGTTAGTGCTGCATTAGTGGCGGAGAGGAAGGCAGATGATGAGCCAGCAACCACGGCAGATGCATCCAGCGACAAGCAGGGGGCTTCGCCGACAAGCTCTGGTCCCGATAGAGATGGATCTGCGCAGGAGCATGATAAGATGCAGAAGAGAATGGTGCAGCGTCCAGTTTACTTTGTCAGTTCCCTTCTACAGGGGGCTAGATCAAGGTACTCTGGTGTACAGAAGTTGCTTCTCGGCCTCCTCATGGCCTCGAGAAAGCTGCGCCATTACTTCCAAGCACATGAGATCACAGTCGTCACTCGCTTTTTGCTGAAGAGGATACTGCAAAATCCAGAAGCGACAGGCAGGATTGTCGAGTGGGCGCTGGAACTGTCAAGCTTTGGCCTCAAATTTGAGAGCACTTCAACTATCCAAAGCAGAGCATTGGCAGAGTTCATAGCAGAATGGACGCCAACACCAGATGAAGAAATTCCAGAGACGAGCATCCCCGTCAAAGAGGTAAGCAAAGAGTGGCTGATGTACTTTGATGGTGCCTTCTCACTGCAAGGCGCCGGTGCGGGCGTGCTGCTTGTCGCGCCCACCGGAGAGCACCTCAAGTACGTAGTCTAGATGCACTTTCCCAAGGAGCAAGCAACCAACAATACTACAGAGTATGAAGGATTGCTTGCCGGTCTCAGAATTGCAGCAGACCTTGGGATCAAGAAGCTCATTGTCAGGGGTGACTCACAGCTTGTCGTCCGCCAAGTGAACAAGAACTACCAGAGTCCATTGATGGAAGCATATGTCGATGAAGTGAGGAAGCTAGAAGAGCACTTTGACGGCCTATAGATGGAGCATATCCCAAGAGCTCAGAATGACATTGCTGATGGCCTGTCAAAGTGCGCCGCACTAAAGTCACCTGTGGAACCAGGGATCTTTATGCTCAAGTTGACTCAACCATCCGTAACACCATCAACTGGACAAAGCAAGAAGAGGAAGTTGGTTTCTGGTGGCTAGTTTCCGGCAGAGCTCCCCGAAGCCGCCGCCAAGAAATTTCCCAAGATCAACACCAAGGATGCTGAGGGGCAGTCTGCTCCGGCAAGCCTTATGGTTTGTTCCGTTGAAGCAGATGCTCCCGACAAGTTTTGCTCCGGCAAGCTTGCCGGGGAACATCAAGCTCCGGCAGGGCCGCAAGTCCTTGCCGTAGAAGCGGATGTTCCCGCAGTAGCAGGTGCGCCTTTAGTCCTTGTTGTCGAGCCACAAGCTCCAGCATGGGCACAGCAGATCATCCATTTCCTTCAGACAGGAGAACTTCCCGAAGAGCAAGAAGAAGCGGAAAAAGTAGCCCGGCAGTCAAGTATGTACCAGTTTGTCGATAGCATACTGTATAGAAGAAGACTCAACGGTGTGAAATTGAAGTGTATTTGCCGGGAAGATGGACAAAAGCTGTTGGCAGAGATACATGGAGGCATATGTGGCCACCACATTGGCGCGAGAGCACTTGCCGACAAAGCTTTCCGGCAAGGTTTCTTTTGGCCGACAGCCCTCCAGGATGCAACTGCACAAGTAACCAAGTGTGAAGTGTGCCAGTTCCACTCCAAACAGATACACCAGCCAGCTCAAGCTGTCCAGACGATCCCTTTATCCTGGCCATTTTCGGTCTGGGGGCTCGATATCCTCGGCCCTTTCCCCCGAGCTGTCGGGGGCTTTGAGTACTTGTACGGAGCAATCGACAAGTTCACAAAGTGGCCGGAGGTGCAGCCAATGAGGAAGGTGACAACATAGTCAGCAGTCAAGTTCTTCAGGTCAATTGTTTGCCGTTTTGGGATCCCTAATAGGATCATCACCGACAACGGCACGCAATTCACGAGCCGCACCTTCATGCAGTACGTCCAAGACCTTGGCGCCAAGGTCAGCTTCACTTCTGTTGCTCATCCGAGAAGCAGCGGTCAAGCAGAGAGGGCAAATGCTGAAGTGCTGCACGGGCTCAAGACCAGAACTTTCAACAGGCTGCACAAGTGCGGAAGAAACTGGATCGAGGAGCTGCTGGTGGCTCTTTGGTCGATCAGTACGACGCCAAATCGAGCCACTGGCCAGACGCCTTTCGCTCTAGTCTATGGAGCAGAGGCAGTTCTCCCCACGGAACTGGTATACGGATCGCCTCGAGTGCTCGCTTATGATAAGCTTGAGCAAGAACAGCTGCGACAAGACGACGCGCTGCTCCTTGAGGAAGATCGTCTTTAGGTTGCTGTACGAGCTGCTCGATACCAGCAAGCTTTGCGCCGCTACCATAGCCGCAAAGTTAAGGCCAGAAGCTTCGAGGAAGGCGACCTTGTTCTTCGGCGCGTTCAGTCCGCCAAGAATTCCAACAAGTTGATGCCGAAGTGGGAAGGCCCTTATCGGGTTAAACGAGTCACAAGGCCCGGCGCTGTCCGCCTTGAGACCGAAGATGGCATTCCGGTGAGCAACTCCTGGAACATAGAACATCTTCGTTAGTTTTTCTCGTAGGGCGCGGTTGCCGGAACCCGTTCGGGCAACCACCTTTTGTACAAGTCTTGCCGCTATTGCATGTAATCCTTTGTACAAAGCCGGGCGCAGATCCCGTGCATAAGTAAAACCCCATGTGCTCCGCACAACTTGTCCATTTCATGCATTAGTTTCTTTCTTGCATGCGTTATCTGACACTTTGTGCAGCACCTACATCCGGTAAGCAATAACGAGCCGAAGGGCTCCATATCATTATTTTCTCTTCTTTCTTCTTTTCAACAAAGGAAAAGAAGGTTCCCTCGCACACAAGTTTGCCGGGGGGGAAGGAGAAGATTGTGGTATGGACCAGGC
>NC_041392.1:189445374-189461763 GCF_002162155.2 Triticum dicoccoides | reverse complement strand
GGGGAGGAGAAGATTGTGGTATGGACCAGGCGTCGTTCAAGTAAAGTTTTGCCTTGCCGGGAAGCAAACGACAGAAAAGCTAAGTTGCCGAAGTTTGAGCAATCAGTTTTTAAATTTTTGAGTTATCTTCCTCGAACGACCCTGCTCTGTATGGAAAACCTGTGTGCGGAGGAACCAACTCGTGACTAGTTGCGCCCTTACTTTGTTTCGAGTCCGCTCAACAACTTACGTGTGCTGCATCTAGTCGCGACAAGGTTTCTTGTCGGAAGCAGTGCCGCCAACAGGCTGCTGACGTTCCGTACTCAGCACTCGCGGCTCGGGTGCCTGCGCTGACAAGTTCCCTAGAAGCGTAGGGTAAAAACATACAAAGGAAGGAATCTAGTAGAGGAAATAACATAGCAATTGATAACAAAAATAAAGTTATATTACAAGATAACTTGTTGCAGCTCTAACAGACTGTTTTCATAACATGATTAGCAGCGACAAGGGAAAAGAAGAAATGGGCGGCCTAGTCTACGCGATCGCCCTCAACCCTCTTGATCTCGCTCACCTTGTCCACAATGGGTGCGACAAGGGCCTTGAGTGCGTCCCGATCGGCGTCTGGCGGCAAGGATTTGAGGATGTTAGTGAAGCTGAGGCCTGGATTGCGGAAGGCCACCTTCATCAGCACCTTCTGTAGAACCCCGGCGCAGATTTTGCGCGACTCGTCGGCCAGCTGCTTTGGGATCCTCTCCCGGAGCCGCTGGATTGCCGTCGCCACGCCCTTGAAGAACAGGCTGAGCTTGGCGCTGGGTTGGAGATTCTCGTCGGAGGGATACCCAAAGTCCTCCATCCCCAGCTGCGCCAGCTCCTCGTCGATGACTGCGGCAATATTCACCAGACCTTCGGTCCAGTGCTCCACAGTATCGTAACTGCGATGCTCTCAAGCAGCGCCTTGTCAGCCTTGACCTTCTCCGACAAGGTCTTCTCCCGCTCCTTGGCGGCGTCCAGCGTCTGCGTCAGCGTGGCCAGCTTCAATTCCAGGTCTGCATTGGAATCCTTGGCGGCGCTGAGCTCCTTGCCCCTCTCAGCGAGAAGACTTTGCAGCTCACCGTGGGCAGCAGCATCCTTCTCACGCTCACGCTTGAGCGCGGCAAGCTCCTCGCCGCTCTTCCCGATGTTGGCCTCCAGCTGCGCCACCTTCTCCTCCAGCTCTTTCTTGGCGGCCTCTGCGATTGCGGCAGCGTCCTTTGCTTCCTTGAGCACCCCGCCAAGTGCTTGCTCGCGCTCGGCGAGCTCCTCCTCGTAGTTGTCGAGGTTGGCCTTTCGCTGCACCAATTCGCCTTCCCGCGTGGACTGCTTCTCGGCGGCCAGCCTTTGCTCCTCCTCAGGTTCGGCCTTCTCGAGAAGGAAGGCCATGCGCTCCTCAGTGAGTCGCTCCCGCTCCTGTGCCAGGGACCGGAGAGCTTCTTGATTGTGGCCCCGGAGCTCCTCCGCGCGCTTCTCCATATCAACTCCCACCTTCGCGACAAGCGCTTCCCGGGAAGCCAGCTTGGCTTGCCGTGCGCGGTAGAGTGACAGCAGCTTCCGCAGCAGCTCGTCCTCCTCAGGCTCGCCACTGCTGCTGCTGGGCGCGTCGACCAATGACAGTCCAGTGGAGGCGAGCACTTCCTCATCGAAAGTTTCCCCCTCGACCGGCGCCCTGGAGCTTGACGCCCAGGGTAGCTTGATGAAGATATCGTCGCCGGCCTTCAAGTAGGCGCCGGGCTGGGGCTCCTCGGAGCCCGACCCCGCAGCAGCGGCAGAGGGATCGGCGGTCGGCGCAGCGCCTGGCGCTCCTGCGGCCTCAGGGTTGTCAGTGCGATCGCCCGACTCCTCGCCGGCTTCTGCGGCAGCCTTGGCGGCCTCCTCACCGGCGGTCTCATCAGCACCGGCCCCTTCTTCGTTGGCGGCGGCGTCCTCAGTGCTGCCATGCGTGCCTTCCTCGCCGGCGCCCTCTGTCTCCATTGGCTCAGTAGCAGATGGGTCTGAAGAACGAAGAAGGAAGAAAAATCAATCAAAAATCCAAGAGAAGAAAATCAGAAGAAGAAGAACCCAAGGGAAAGTTTTTGGACAAGTGAATTACCTGTGCTAAGATCTGCAGTTGCGGTCTCGGCCGCCGCAGGATCGACGGCGCTGCCCCTTGCCGGAGAGCGCTCCCTTACCGGGAACTCCTCCCTTGGCGGCGTAGTCGAAGCAGATGGCACTTCAGGACCAGCTTCCGGGCGCTCCTGATATGGCTGCTCTGCTCTTACACAAATCAGCAAGCAAGATATCAACAAAGGAAAAAGCACTCATGCGCGCCTGACAGCAGAAAGCTAACTATGAACTTACGCTGGGTGCTGCGCTGGGGGCTGCTTTGAGGAGTGGTTGCCGGGTCCGTCAAGGTGGTCTCGGACCCACCCCCTGCTGACACGGTGGGGTCATCTTCGATGACAATCACAACGGCCTTGGCCCTCTTCGCCGCTCTCTGGGCCAGCGTCCTGAAAAGAAAGGAGTTCAGATTGAAGCAAGTCAGACACAAGATAAAAACAACAAGATTGAAGAACTACAAGAGCACCAAAGAAACTTACTCTTCTTCCTCCTCGTCAGAGCTGAGCGTGGAAAGATCGAAGTCCGGCTCCCCTCTGGCGCGGCGAGGCGGAGGAGTAGGATCCCTTGCCCGCTTGGCGGGGGCGGTGGCGGTGGCCCGGGAAGATCCCGCTCCAGTTGCCGCTGCTGCGTTAGGCGCTCCCGCGGCAACATTACTTGCCATGGTAGAGCGTGTCGCACGGCTCGGCGGCTGTTGACCCGGCTGCCGCCCCGCTACGTCCACGGCCCTGCGAAGACGCCTTCTTGGCGGGGCGGGCTCCGCCTGCGGCAAGTTTTCTGAAGGCTCGGGCTCTTCCTGCCAGCCTCGCTCGGCTCAGCTTCAGAGCCGGTAGGCTCTTCCTCGCCAATGAACTCCGCGCGCTCGGCGAGGTTTGCCGCCTCTGCCGCCTCCGCCTCCTCCACAGTGAACCCGAATGCGCCCGCGGCGGCTGCGGCCTCAACCTCTTCCGCCCTAGTGGCGATGCGCTGCAGCTCCTCATCGGTGGTGTCACGAGTGAGGCTCTTCTGCTCGTCAGCACGGACCAGCACTTCTTGCAAGTTGTTGAAGAACGCCTGTACGATGTCATCCGGAGGCTCTTGCCAAGTTGGAATGATTCCGTGTGAATCGCACAACGGCATCATGGCGCGGATCCGGTCAAGCGAAGAATTATTGCATAATGGAACGACGCCCCTCGCCAACGTGAATGGGTGCTGGGGATCGCGTTTGAACAACTCCAGGAGCATTGCATCCAGCTCCAAGACGGTGAAGTTGTAGTTGAGGCCCGGCCGCAGCCTCATGATGTCCGCCGAGTTCTTGAATTCCCAGGCGGGCCTCCCCCTCTCCTGCAGGGGGGCAATGCGGCGGCGGAGGAAATCTGCGCCTACAGCGCCTACAGTGAGCCCGGCAAGCCTGAGGCGAAGGATCCTAGTAATGTCTATCTTCAGCCTCTCGTCTTCCGGGGCCACGTTGCTCCAGTCATTGCCGCGCACTATTGGAGCTTGGCGCACGACGGTGAAGGGCTGCGGATTCTCCTCGATGATCCAGCACCACTCCGCTCTCCACACCTCCCACTTGCTGCGGAGCTCACCCTCCAAGTACGCCTCCTTCTTGCCGACTCTCGAGATCCAAGCGATCCCTCCGGCAAGCGGCTCTCCTCTCTCTACCCAAGGTATGAAGTAGTGGCGGAAAAGGGCAACATTGGGGTGGACTCCGACAAAGTTTTCACACAAATGTGCGAAAACTGCCATGGTCAGAACGGTGTTGGGGTGAAATCAAGGAGGCGGAAGCCGTAGGTGTTCATGATATCACAGAAGAACTCTGAGAAGGGTGGGCAGAGCCCGCAATAGAAGAACAGCACGAAGAATGGGTACCCATTTGGAGCCAGTTCCGAAGCAGCGGCCGGGAATACCCTCGTGCGCAGATGCGCCCGCGTCTCCGTCGCCCAAAAGAGGTAGAAGTACACCCTCAGCTCCTTCACGCCAAGCTGGGGGGAGAAGATCGCCTGCTCCTTCCGCAGCGCCGCGAGCCGCTGCGCCTCGGCCGACTTCACGCCCTTTCCCTTGTCGGCTTTCGGAGCCATGGCGGAGGTGGTGAGGGAGGTCGACGGCGTTGGTGATGCTGGTGGCAATGGGGGGCGGAGCGCTGCTCTCTCGGCTTCGAGAAGAAGGGGGGGAGCGGCGGAGGTTCGTGAAGATGGAGTAGTAGCAACCAGCGAGGGGGAACGAACTGCCCCTGTTTCCTCTGCTTATAAAGAGGGACGGGGCAGACGTTTCGCCCTTCCGAATAAAGAACCACCCACGATCTCTCCCACGACGCCGCATTCAACGCGTGCCGTTAGGGGAGAGCGCGGTGGATACGGAGCGAGATTCGGCGTGGCCCAGTCCGCGTGTGCCCGTGCCCTGTCTTGGGCCTGGCCCAACAGCGCTCGGCACCGTGTCTGGCCCAGGCCCGGGGGCTCCTGTCGGTGTAATAGAATAGGGGTACCCTAGTGTTGGAAATATGCCCTAGAGGAAATAATAAAAGTATTATTATTATATTTCCTTGTTCATGATAATTGTCTTTTATTCATGCTATAACTGTATTATCCGGAAATCGTAATACACGTGTGAATACATAGACCACAATATGTCCCTAGTGAGCCTCTAGTTGACTAGCTCGTTGTGATCAACAGATAGTCATGGTTTCCTGGCTATGGACATTGGATGTTGTTGATAACGGGATCACATCATTAGGAGAATGATGTGATGGACAAGACCCAATCCTAAGACTAGCACAAAAGATCGTGTAGTTCATTTGCTAGAGCTTTGCCAATGTCAAGTATCTCTTCCTTCGACCATGAGAGCGTGTAACTCCTGGATACCGTAGGAGTGCTTTGGGTGTATCAAACGTCACAACGTAACTGGGTGACTATAAAGGTGCACTACAGGTATCTCCGAAAGTATCTATTGTTTTATGCGGATCGAGACTGGGATTTGTCACTCCGTGTAAACGGAGAGGTATCTCTGGGCCCACTCGGTAGGACATCATCATATGCGCAATGTGACCAAGGAGTTTATCACGGGATGATGTGTTACGGAACGAGTAAAGTGACTTGCCGGTAACGAGATTGAACAAGGTATTGGATACCGACGATCGAATCTTGGGCAAGTAACATACCGATAGACAAAGGGAATTGAATACGGGATTGATTAAGTCCTTGACATCGTGGTTCATCCGATGAGATCATCGTGGAACATGTGGGAGCCATCATGGGTATCCAGATCCCGCTGTTGGTTATTGACCGGAGAACGTCTCGGTCATGTCTACATGTCTCCCGAACCCGTAGGGTCTACACACTTAAGGTTCGATGACGCTAGGGTTATAAAGGAAGTTTGTATGTGGTTACCGAATGTTGTTTGGAGTCCCGGATGAGATCCCGGACGTCACGAGGAGTTCCGGAATGGTCCGGAGGTAAAGATTTATATATGGGAAGTCCTATTTTGGCCACCGGAAAATGTTCGGGATTTTTCGGTATTGTACCGGGAAGGTTCTAGAAGGTTCCGGAGTGGGGCCCACCTGCATGGGGGGACCCACATGAACGTGGGTAGTGGGGGAAAGGCCCCACACCCCTGGTCAAGGCGCACCAAGATCCCCCCTTAGAAGGAATAAGATCATATCCCGAAGGGATAAGATCAAGATCCCTAAAAAGGGGGGATAACAATCGGTGGGGAAGGAAATAATGAGATTTCTTTCCTCCCACCTTGGCCAACGCCCCAATGGACTTGGAGGGCAAGAAACCAGCCCCTCCACCCCTATATATAGTGGGGAGGCGCATGGGAGCTATACACGAAGTTCTGGCGCAGCCCTCCCCCTCTCCAACTCCACCTCCTCCTGAGTAGTGCTTGGCGAAGCCCTGCTGGATTGCCACGCTCCTCCACCACCACCACGCCGTTGTGCTGCTGTTGGATGGAGTCTTCCTCAACCTCTCCCTCTCTCCTTGCTGGATCAAGGCGTGGGAGACGTCACCGGGCTGTACGTGTGTTGAACGGGGAGGTGCCGTCCGTTCGGCACTAGGATCATCGGTGATTTGAATCACGACGAGTACGACTCCATCAACCCCGTTCACTTGAACGCTTCCGCTTAGCGATCTACAAGGGTATGTAGATGCACTCTCTTTCTACTCGTTGCTGGTCTCTCCATAGATAGATCTTGGTGACACGTAGGAAAATTTTGAATTTCTGCTACGTTCCCCAACAGTGGCATCATGAGCTAGGTCTATTGCGTAGATTCTTTGCACGAGTAGAACACAAAGTAGTTGTGGGCGTTGATGTTGTTCAATATGCTTACCGTTACTAGTCCAATCTTGTTTCGACGGTATTGTGGGATGAAGCGGCCCGGACCGACCTTACACGTACTCTTACGTGAGACAGGTTCCACCGATTGACATGCACTTGGTGCATAAGGTGGCTAGCGGGTGCCAGTCTCTCCCACTTTAGTCGGAATGGATTCGATGAAAAGGGTCCTTATGAAGGGTAAATAGCAATTGGCATATCACGTTGTGGTCTTGCGTAGGTAAGAAACGTTCTTGCTAGAAACCCATAGCAGCCACGTAAAACATGCAACAACAATTAGAGTACGTCTAACTTGTTTTTGCAGGGTATGCTATGTGATGTGATATGGCCAAGAAGAATGTGATGAATGATATGTGATGTATGAGATTGATCATGTTCTTGTAATAGGATTCACGACTTGCATGTCGATGAGTATGACAACCGGCAGGAGCCATAGGAGTTGTCTTTATTTATTGTATGACCTGCGTGTCATTGAAGAACGCCATGTAAACTACTTTACTTTATTGCTAAACGCGTTAGTCATAGAAGTAGAAGTAGTCGTTGGCGTGACAACTTCATGAAGACACGATGATGGAGATCATGGTGTCGTGCCGGTGACGATGATGATCATGGAGCCCCGAAGATGAAGATTAAAAGGAGAAAAATGATATTGGCCATATCATGTCACTATTTGATTGCATGTGATGTTTATCATGTTTATGCATCTTGTTTGCTTAGGACGACGGTAGTAAATAAGATGATCCCGTACAAAATTTCAAGAAGTGTTCTCCCCTAACTGTGCACCGTTGCTACAGTTCGTCGCTTCTAAGCACCACGTGATGATCGGGTGTGATGGATTCTTACGTTCACATACAACGGGTGTAAGACAGTTTTACACAGCGAAAACACTTAGGGTTAACTTGACGAGCCTAGCATGTGCAGACATGGCCTCGGAACACGGAGACCGAAAGGTCGAGCATGAGTCATATGGTAGATACGATCAACATGAAGATGTTCACCGATGATGACTAGTCCGTCTCACGTGATGATCGCACACGGCCTAGTTGACTCGGATCATGTGATCACTTAGATGACCAGAGGGATGTCTATCTAAGTGGGAGTTCATAAGATGAACTTAATTATCCTGAACATAGTCAAAAGACCTTTTGCAAATTATGTCGTAAGCTCGCGCTTTAGTTCCACTGTTTAGATATGTTCCTAGAGAAAATATAGTTGAAAGTTGATAGTAGCGATTATGCGATCAGTAGAAAGCTTATGTCCTTAATGCACCGCTCAGTGTGCTGAACCCCAACGTCGTTTGTCGATGTTGCGAACATCGGACATACACGTTTTGATAACTACGTGATAGTTCAATTAAATGGTTTAAGTAGAGGCACAAAAGACGTTTTCGAAACGTCGCAGAACATATGAGATGTTTCGAGGGCTGAAATTGGGATTTCAGGCTCGTGCCCATGTCAAGAGGTATAAGACCTCCGACGATTTTCTTAGCCTGCAAACTAAGGGAGAAAAGCTCAATGGTTGAGCTTGTGCTCAGATTATCTGAGCACAACAATCACTTGAATCGAGTGGGAGTTCATCCTCCAGATGAGATAGTGATGTTTCCCCAAAGTCATTGCCACCAAGCTGCTAGAGCTTCGTGATTAACTATAACATATCAGGGATAGATATGATGATCCTTGAAATATTCATGATGTTTGACACCGCGAAAGTAGAAATCAAGAAGGAGCATCAATTGTTGATGGTTGGTGAAACCACTAGTTTCAAGAAGGGCAAGGGAACAAAGGGATACTTCATGAAACGGCAATTCAGCTGCTGCTCTAGTGAAGAAACCCAAGGTTCAACCCAAACCCGAGACTAAGTGCTTCTGTAATAAGGGGAACAACCACTGGAGCAGCATTACCCTAGATACTTGGTAGATGAGAAGGCTGGCAAGGTCGATAGAAGTATATTGGATATACATTATGTTAATGTGTACTTTACTAGTACTCCTAGTAGCACCAGGGTATTGGATACCGGTTCGGTTGCTAAGTGTTAGTAACTCGAAATAAAAGCTACGGAATAAACGGAGACTAGCTAAAGGTGAGCTGACGATATATGTTGGAAGTGTTTCCAAGGTTGATATGATCAAGCATCGCACGCTCCCTCTACCACCGAGATTGGTGTTTGCGTTGAGCATAGACATGATTGGATTATGTCTATCGCAATACGGTTATTCATTTAAGGAGAATAATGGTTACTCTATTTTTGAATAATACCTTCAATGGTCTTGCACCTAAAGGAATGGTTTATTGAATCTCGGTCGTAGTGATACACATTTTCACGCCAAAAGATATAAGATAGTAATGATAGTACCACTTACTTGTGGCACTGCCATGTAAGTTATAATGGTATAAAACGCATGAAGAAGCTCCATGTTGATGGATCTTTGGACTCACTCGTTTTTGAAAAGTTTGAGACATGCGAACCATGTCTATTGGTGTATATGCATGAAGAAACTCCATGCAAATGGATCGTTTGGACTCACTTGATTTTGAATCACTTGAGATATGCAAATCATACCACATGGGCAAGATGACTGAAAAGCCTCATTTTCAGTAAGATGGAACAAGATAGCAACTTGTTGGAAGTAACACATTTTGATGTGTGCAGTCGAATGAGTGCTGAGGCATGCAGTGAATATCATTATGTTCTTACTTCACAGATGATTCGAGTAAATGTTGAGTATATTTACTTGATGAAACACAAGTCTGAATTATTGAATGGTTCAAGTAATTTCAGAGTGAAGTAGCAGATCATTGTGACAAGAGGATAAAATGTCTATGATATGATCATAGAGATGAATATCTGAGTTACGAGTTTTGGCACACAATTAAGACATTGTGGAAATTGTTTCGCAATTAATACCGCCTGGAACACCATAATGTGATGGTGTGTCCGAACATCATAGTTGCACCCTATTGGATATGGTGCGTACCATGATGTCTCTTATCGAATTACCACTATCGTTCATGGATTAGGCATTAGAGACAACCACATTCACTTTAAATAGGGCACCACGTAATTCCGATGAGATGACACCGTATGAATTATGGTTTAGAGAAACCTAAGTTGTCGTTTCTTAAAAGTTTGGGGCTGCGACGCTTATATGAAAAAGTTTCAGGTTGATAAGCTCGAACCCAAAGCGGATAAAATGCATCTTCATAGGAAACCCAAAACAGTTGGGTATACCTCCTAATTCAGATCCGAAAGCAATATGGATTGTTTCTAGAATCGGGTCCTTTCTCGAGGAAAAGTTTCTCTCGAAAGAATTGAGTGGGAGGATGGTGGAGACTTGATGAGGTTATTGAACCGTCTCTTCAACTAGTGTGTGACAGGGCACAGGGAGTTGTTCCTGTGGCACCTACACCAATTGAAGTGGAAGCTTATGATATTGATCATGAAACTTCGGATCAAGTCCCAAACCTCGTAGGATGACAAGGATGCGTACTACTTCAGAGTGGTACGTAATCCTGTCTTGAAGGTCATGTTGCTAGACAACAATGAACCTACGAGCTATGGAGAAGCGATGGTGGGCCCGGATTCCGATAAATGGCTTGAGGCCATAAAATCCGAGAGAGGATCCATGTATGAAAACAAAGTGTAGACTTTGGCAGAATGGCTCGATGGTCGTAAGGCCAATGAGTACAGATGGATTTCAAAAGGAAGACGGACAATGATGGTAAATGTCACAATTAAGAAAGCTCGACTTGTCGTTAAGATGTTTTCCGACAAGTTCAAGGAGTTGACTACGATGAGATTTTCTAACTCGTAGCGAAGCTAAGAGTCTGTTGGAATTATATTAGCGATTACTGCATTATTTATGAAATCTTGCAGATAGGATGTCAAAACATTGTTTCCTCGACAATTTTAATGAGGAAAGGTTGTATGTGATACAACCGGAAGGTTTTGTCAATCCCGAAAGATGCTAATAAGTATGCAAAGCTCCAGCAATCCTTCTAAGGACTGGAGTGAGCATCTCGTAGTTGGAATGTATGCTTTGATGATGATCAAAAATTTTGGGTTTGTACAAAGTTTATGAGAAACTTGTATTTCCATAGAAGTGAGTGGGAGCACTATAGAATTTCTGATGAGTATATGTTGTTGACATATTGTTGATAAGAAATGACGCAGAATTTCTGGAAAGCATATAGGGTTATTTTGGAAGTGTTTTTCAATGGAAAGCCTGGATTAAGCTACTTGAACATTGAGCATCAAGATCTATAAGGATAGATCAAAATGCTTAATAATACTTTCAAATCAACACATACCTTGACATGATCTTGAAGGTGTTCAAGATGGACCAGTCAAAGAAGGAGTTCTTGCCTGAGTTGTAAGGTACGAAGTTAAGACTTAAAGCTCGACCACGGCAGAATAGAGAGAAAGGACGAAGGTCATCCCCTATGCTTAAGACGTAGGCTCTTCAGTATGCTATGATGTGTACCGCACCTGAAGTGTGCCTTGCCATGAGTCAGTCAAGGGGTACAATAGTGATCCAAGAATGGCTCACAGGACAGCGGTCAAAGTTATCCTTAGTAACTAGTGGACTAAGGAATTTTCTCGATTATGGAGGTGGTAAAAGAGTTCGTCGTAAAGGTTACGACGATGCAAGCTTGACACCTATCCGGATAGCTCTGAGTAGAGAGACCGGATACATATAATGGAGCAATAATTTAGAATAGCTCCAAGTAGAACAGTTGTTTGGAATAGCTCCAAATAGAGCGTGGTAGCTGCATCTAGGAGATGACATAGAGATTTGTAAAGCACACACGGATCTGAAAGGTTCAGACCCGTTGACTAAAACCTCTCTCACAAGCAACATGATCAAACATAAAACTCATTGAGTGTTAATCACATAGTGATGTGAACTAGACTACTGACTCTAGTAAACTCTTGGGTATTAGTCACATGGTGATGTGACCTGTGAGTGTTAATCACATGGCGATGTGAACTAGATTATTGACTCTAGTGCAAGTGGGAGACTGTTGGAAATATGCCCTAGAGGCAATAATAAAAGTGTTATTATTATATTTCTTTGTTCATGATAATAGTCTTTTATTCATGCTATAACTGTATTATCCGGAAATCGTAATACACGTGTGAATACATAGACCACAATATGTCCCTAGTGAGCCTCTAGTTGACTAGCTCGTTGTGATCAACAGATAGTCATGGTTTCCTGGCTATGGACATTGGATGTCGTTGATAACGGGATCACATCATTAGGAGAATGATGTGATGGACAAGACCCAATCCTAAGCCTAGCACAGATCGTGCAGTTCGTATGCTAAAGCTTTTCTAATGTCAAGTATCTTTTCCTTAGACCATGAGATTGTGCAACTCCCGGATACCGTAGGAATGCTTTGGGTGTACCAAACGTCACAACGTAACTGGGTGGCTATAAAGGTGCATTACAGGTATCTCCGAAAGTGTCTGTTGGGTTGGCACGAATCGAGACTGGGATTTGTCACTCCGTGTAAACGGAGAGGTATCTCCGGGCCCACTCGGTAGGACATCATCATAATGTGCACAATGTGACCAAGGGGTTGATCACGGGATGATGTGTTACGGAACGAGTAAAGAGACTTGCCGGTAACGAGATTGAACAAGGTATCAGTATACCGACGATCGAATCTCGGGCAAGTACAATACCGCTAGACAAAGGGAATTGTATACGGGATCGATTGAGTCCTTGACATCGTGGTTCATCCGATGAGATCATCGTGGAACATGTGGGAGCCAACATGGGTATCCAGATCCCGCTGTTGGTTATTGACCGGAGAACGTCTCGGTCATGTCTGCATGTCTCCCGAACCCGTAGGGTCTACACACTTAAGGTTCGGTGACGCTAGGGTTATAAAGGAAGCTTGTATGTGGTTACCGAATGTTGCTCGGAGTCCCGGATGAGATCCCGGACGTCACGAGGAGTTCCGGAATGGTCCGGAGGTAAAGATTTATATATGGGAAGTGTTGGAAATATGCCCTAGAGGCAATAATAAATTGATTATTATTATATTTCCTTGTTCATGATAATCGTTTATTATCCATGCTAGAATTGTATTGATAGGAAACTCAGATACATGTGTGGATACATAGACAACACCATGTCCCTAGTAAGCCTCTAGTTGACTAGCTCGTTGATCAATAGATGGTTACGGTTTCCTGACCATGGACATTGGATGTCGTTGATAACGGGATCACATCATTAGGAGAATGATGTGATGGACAAGACCCAATCCTAAGCCTAGCACAAGATCATGTAGTTCGTATGCTAAAGCTTTTCTAATGTCAAGTATCATTTCCTTAGACCATGAGATTGTGCAACTCCCGGATACCGTAGGAGTGCTTTGGGTGTGCCAAACGTCACAACGTAACTGGGTGGCTATAAAGGTACACTACGGGTATCTCTGAAAGTGTCTGTTGGGTTGGCACGAATCGAGATTGGGATTTTGTCACTCCGTGTAAACGGAGAGGTATCTCTGGGCCCACTCGGTAGGACATCATCATAATGTGCACAATGTGACCAAGGGGTTGATCACGGGATGATGTGTTACGGAACGAGTAAAGAGACTTGCCGGTAACGAGATTGAACAAGGTATCGGTATACCGACGTGATCTTGACGTGAGCACATGCCTTGACGTGATCTTGAAGGTGTTCAAGATGGATCAGTCAAAGAAGGAGTTCTTGCCTGAGTTGTAAGGTATGAAGTTAAGACTTAAAGCTCGACCATGGCAGAATAGAGAGAAAGGAACGAAGGTCGTCCCCTATGCTTAAGACATAGGCTCTACAGTATGCTATGCTGTGTACCGCACCTGAAGTGTGCTTTACCATGAGTCAGTCAAGGGGTACAAGAGTGATCCAAGAATGGATCACAGGACAGCGGTCAAAGTTATCCTTAGTAACTAGTGGACTAAGGAATTTTCTCAATTATGGAGGTGGTAAAAGAGTTCGTCGTAAAGGGTTACGTCGATGCAAGCTTAACACCTATCCGGATAGCTCTGAGTAGAGATACCGGATACGTATAATGGAGCAACAATTTAGAATAGCTCCAAGTAGAACAGTTATTTGGAATAGCTCCAAATAGAACGTGGGAGCTACATCTAGGAGATGACATAGAGATTTGTAAAGCACACACGGATCTGAAAGGTTCAGACCCGTTGACTAAAACCTCTCTCACAAGCAACATGATCAAACATAAAACTCATTGAGTGTTAATCACATAGTGATGTGAACTAGACTACTGACTCTAGTAAACTCTTGGGTATTAGTCACATGGCGATGTGACCTGTGAGTGTTAATCACATGGCGATGTGAACTAGATTATTGACTCTAGTGCAAGTGGGAGACTGTTGGAAATATGCCCTAGAGGCAATAATAAAAGTATTATTATTATATTTCCTTGTTCATGATAATTGTCTTTTATTCATGCTATAACTGTATTATCCGGAAATCGTAATACACGTGTGAATGCATAGACCACAATATGTCCCTAGTGAGCCTCTAGTTGACTAGCTCGTTGTGATCAACAGATAGTCATGGTTTCCTGGCTATGGACATTGGATGTCGTTGATAATGGGATCACATCATTAGGAGAATGATGTGATGGACAAGACCCAATCCTAAGACTAGCACAAAAGATCGTGTAGTTCATTTGCTAGAGCTTTGCCAATGTCAAGTATCTCTTCCTTCGACCATGAGAGCGTGTAACTCCTGGATACCGTAGGAGTGCTTTGGGTGTATCAAACGTCACAACGTAACTGGGTGACTATAAAGGTGCACTACAGGTATCTCCGAAAGTATCTATTGTTTTATGCGGATCGAGACTGGGATTTATCACTCCGTGTAAACGGAGAGGTATCTCTGGGCCCACTCGGTAGGACATCATCATATGCGCAATGTGACCAAGGAGTTGATCACGGGATGATGTGTTACGGAATGAGTAAAGTGACTTGCCGGTAACGAGATTGAACAAGGTATTGGATACCGACGATCGAATCTCGGGCAAGTAACATACCGATAGACAAAGGGAATTGAATACGGGATTGATTAAGTCCTTGACATCGTGGTTCATCCGATGAGATCATCGTGGAACATGTGGGAGCCATCATGGGTATCCAGATCCCGCTGTTGGTTATTGACCGGAGAACGTCTCGGTCATGTCTACATGTCTCCCGAACCCGTAGGGTCTACACACTTAAGGTTCGATGACGCTAGGGTTATAAAGGAAGTTTGTTTGTGGTTACCGAATGTTTTTCGGAGTCCCGGATGAGATCCCGGACGTCACGAGGAGTTCCGTAATGGTCCGGAGGTAAAGATTTATATATGGGAAGTCCTATTTTGGCCACCGGAAAATGTTCGGGATTTTTCGGTATTGTACCGGGAAGGTTCTAAAAGGTTCTGGAGTGGGGCCCACCTGCATGGGGGGACCCACATGGACATGGGTAGTGGGGGCAAGGCCCCACACCCCTGGTCAAGGCGCACCAAGATCCCCCCTTAGAAGGAATAAGATCATATCCCGAAGGGATAAGATCAAGATCCCTAAAAAGGGGGGATAACAATCGGTGGGGAAGGAAATAATGAGATTTCTTTCCTCCCACCTTGGCCAACGCCCCAATGGACTTGGAGGGAAAGAAACCGGCCCCTCCACCCCTATATATAGTGGGGAGGCGCATGGGAGCTATACACGAAGTTTTGGCGCAGCCCTCCCCCTCTCCAACTCCACCTCCTCCTGAGTAGTGCTTGGCGAAGCCCTGCTGGATTGCCACGCTCCTCCACCACCACCACGCCGTTGTGCTGCTGTTGGATGGAGTCTTCCTCAACCTCTCCCTCTCTCCTTGCTGGATCAAGGCGTGGGAGACATCACCGGGCTGTACGTGTGTTGAACGCGGAGGTGTCGTCCATTCGGCACTAGGATCATCGGTGATTTGAATCACGACGAGTACGACTCCATCAACCCCGTTCACTTGAACGCTTCCGCTTAGCGATCTACAAGGGTATGTAGATGCACTCTCTTTCTACTCGTTGCTGGTCTCTCCATAGATAGATCTTGGTGACACGTAGGAAAATTTTGAATTTCTGCTACGTTCCCCAACACCTAGTACCCCGAACTTGTGCACGGCCAGTTGCAGCACCCCGCGGCAAGGCTTGCCGGGCGAACGCCAAGATCCTCCGTGGTTCCCTTGGAGCCATTCAAGAACAAAGTATTTAAGCTCAGGAGACAAGGCCCCGGCAAGAGGAGCTTGCCGGGAAGGCCAACAAAGGCACTCCAAGGAACTTGCCGCGACGCGCCACGCGCTCCGGCAAGGCAACAAGGCCCCGGCAAGAGGAGCTTGCCGGGAAGACCAACCAAGGTACCTCGAGGCCCGGTGAGCGACAAGCTTCCGGACCCGACAAGATGACAGCAGCGGCAAGGCGCTTGCCGCGGCAGGAGGCCACTCTGTGCCCACGCTCCAGCGCATCCACCAACGTGTCGCTCTGGGGGCCTCTCCAGGCGCGCGTGGCGGGAGGCTGTGCAGCCAGCGGCGCGCAGTGGCATGCGAAGCTGACAAGATCGCCACCGTGGCGAACGGTGGCGCCCCTAACGGTCCTTTTCTGCATTGTTTGGGCGACTCAGACGGGCATTTAATGCCCTTGTGCCCTGCCGTCAGGGTTAGGTAGGGTGCACTGTACAAGTAACTTTACCAACCACCTCACTTTTTACATTTGTACCCTTCTCTGCGTTGCCACCTGTCGGTGACCCCTTTAGCGTATAAAAGGAGGCCCATGCGCAACGTAGCAGGGTTCGACTGGTTCGGAACCCAGAAAAACACTACGCTCTCTCTCTGGAGCAAGAACACAAGATTATCAAACAAGCAGGAGTAGGAGTGTTATCTCTCCGGAGAGCTCCGAAGCTGGGTAAACCGCTCGTGTGCTTCGCCTCGATCTGCTCTTCG
>NC_041392.1:189343154-189445078 GCF_002162155.2 Triticum dicoccoides | reverse complement strand
GACACAAAAGTTCAACGTGAAAACAACAAGAAGTTCACCTACTACACTGAATGAATATCAGATGAAAAACTTTTAAAATCGTCGCGAGTATGAAAAAATGATCAACATGGGAAAGTTGCGTGTTTACAACAACTTTCCATCGGTATATCACTTGCTCAGTTTCGGTGAGTGGATGAAGAGCTACGAGCAGTGGATGGAGATCTACGAGCAAAAAAGCACGTGAAAAACAAAGTGAAGTTCAGATACACGCGCCGAGAAGTTCAGGTTCTTCACGCAGTGCATTTTCGAAGAATCTGTTTCGCGATAAAGGCAGAACGAATGATCTCGCCATTTTCGTAATTACTTGAAAACAGCTAGGAATTAGAGAAACCCATCAACACGAAAAAGTTTCGAATTTTCCGTAGCTTTTCAGCGGTATATCATCTGCCCCATTCCGGTAAAGTTTGTATAAATTACGGCAAGAATACGTTTTTAGCCATTTTCAAAACTGATATAAAACCGTAATGAATTAGGGGAAACAATATATACAAAAAAGTTTCGCATTTCTTTAAGATTTCCAACGCCATATCATTTGCTGCATGTGGACGTACGGTTAAAAAATTAGCTCAAAAATACGAACTCGGTGGAAGTTGTACCGTTTTCTAAATTACTTTTAAACTGTTCAAAATTAGAAAAAAGCTTTAACATGAAAACGTAGGATATTTTCATAAGCTTTCCAACGCCATATTATTTGCCTCAATTGGATTAGCCATTTAGAAATGGCATTGAAAAAATGAACTCGGTTGTTCGGTTTGCGAAATTCTACAATTTTCCAAATTACTCTTTAACCATAGGGAATTAGAGAAAACTTTCAGCATATGGAAGGAGTGGTTTTGCAGCAGCTTTCCAACGCCATATTATTTGCCTCATTCCGATAAACAGTTTAAAAGTGCGATCGAAAATACGATTCACGTTTTTTGTATGAAGAAAAAACGTTTTTCAAAACTGCTCTTAAACCACTTACATTTTGCCAAAAATTTAACTTGGGTCATGATACTGATGTCCATAGCTTTCCAACGGTATATCGCAAGCCCCATTTGGACACCTTTTAGCTGAAGTTCAACCTAGTACTCGGAGAAGGTCAGGTGCGTTACTCGGGAAGTTCATGTTGTGATCAGAATATTATTCTGATCCCGTGATCAGAATAGTGTTTATGTATATATATATAGTGGCACTATTCTAATCTTGGGATTATAATAGTTATTTGGATCACGGTGTACCCCTACAAGGGCCCGATGGGAAGTTCCTGAGATCGGGCGAGCTAACAGAAAAGGCCCAAAGGCCCCAACCTCTTATCCTATCGCCCATCTTCCCCCGTGCCCGCGACCTCCAGCCGGTGCCCACCTTCCCCCGCCCCCGCCTCCTTCTGGGCGCGACGCCGGCCCCGCCTCCCTCCCCCCTGGATCCACCGCGGTGGCGGCCTCCCTGCCCCTGGATCCACCACGACGGTACCTCACTCCCCTGGATCCACGGCGGCGGCGGACAGCCTCCCCCTGGATCCACCAGCCGTCAACCTCCCCCCGAGCACCTCCCTTCTTGTGCTGCAACCGGGGCACCGCTACTGCGCCACCCGCCCCAAACACCATAGCTCCTCCTCCATGAATACATCACTGATGTCCACCTTCTCAACGATGGCGCCAACCTAACTCTGACCATGGCGACAGTCGACGGACGCCAATGTTGCAGGTATTGCTTCTACTTCTCTTCCCCGATCTCACTCCCTCGCTCTCCCTGACCTCTCTTTCTTCACAAATATCTTCTCTGCTGGAGGATTTGAACTTCTCCAAATTTGCACTAAAACTAACTGCAAAAATGTTTCTGTATTTTGCTTATGAAAGAATTGACTTGATGTTTGAACTGCAGGCCTGTCTTCTTTGACCGGAAGACGCTCTAGTTTAGCAGCATCAACAATGGAAAAAAGAGAGGAAGAAAATGGATGTCAGGCTCATCTCTGGAGTCTTTGCAATCCTTTCATGCTAGGTGTTTGTGTAAAGCATGCTCATGCATGCCTGTGGAAGTTGAAAGGAAACAAATGTTCCATTATCACTATCAGCATATATTTTCTAAATGTCAACCCAGAGAAAACGCGATGGCGCGACTAGTCTAGATTGTGAGGAGAAGTTCATATTCAGAAAGGATATAAGTTCACATAAGCTAGTGACCATGGACAAACAAAGACCCAAAAATTGTTTTTTTGTCTCAAAAATGTTTACTATATTTTTTGTATGTGAATGTGTACAATCAAAACAATGCGTGTGTGAATATAGGTTGCTAGTCATTAATCTGTTGTTATATCTATCATCAACTATTTCCTTTGTGTTTGAGAAATCTTGTGAAGAAATAATATTCCACTCGAAAATTCCTTGGAAAGTTCAGACACATCGTGCACATGGAAAATTATGGGAAGTGCTTCTAGTCGAGAGCAATACCACGCAAAAAGTGAAACCACCGTGGAGAAGAAAAGTTAGAGGGGAATTGTAGTGTTTGTAGTTTGGAAAAGAGAGAAGAAAGTTGACGTTCAAAATGAACCAAAAGGCATTTAGAAAAAAGAGTTTGCTGAAAAGCAAAAACTAGAAGTTCACAAAACAAAAAAGCCCATATATAAGTTAAAAGACAAGACAATATAATTAAATATCCATTTCTAAAACTAAACTAAGAAGTTCAAGTTTGGAAAATATAGCAGGTCAATGTTTATAAAAAAAATCAGATTTTTTTGTATGTAAAAATAAAATCAAGAAGTTCAAATTAAAAAAACCAAAGTTGTTTAAAAAATATAAAAATTGAGTTTTCCCTGTTATGTCCAAAAAATATAGAAGGTCAAATTAAGTAACGGAGCGGTTCAATATTTATTACAAAACTAGTATTTTTCCATTACTAAAATAAATAAACCAAGAAGTCGAAATTACCAAAATAGTGTAGTTCGATATATATCGAAAACTCATTTTCTTTGTTATTAAATAATCAAAAATCAAGAAGTTCAAATTAAAAATAACAGAGTAGTTCAATTTATAAGGATAGCTCAAAATATTTACGTTCTACGAAAAATAAAAGTATGAAGTTCAATTTCAAAGGAAATGTTTCATGCTTATTTAAAAATATATTTTGTAAGAATAAAACTAAGTAGTTCAAAATAAAATAAGAGAGAAGTTTGAAGTATATTAAAAACTCATTTTTTCCTTGTTATTAAAGAATAAAATGAAGAAGTTCGAATTAAATACAAGAACAACAAAAAAATAAGAATATTTTCCATTTTTTTAGAAAAACTACAAGTTCAAACTTTGCGAGTATGAAAAAATTGTCAACACGTGGAATTTGCGTGTTTTCAATAGCTTTCCACCGGTATATCATTTGCTCAATTCCTGTAAGTGGTTGGGGAGTTAGGGGAAAAATACATCACGTGAAAAATAGACTGAAGTTCAACCTCTTCACGCGGTGCATTTTTGGAGACTCTGTTTTTGCAATGACAGTAGAACGCAAGTCTCAGAAGTTCAGATTGCTAACTAACAGAAGTTCATGTGCTACACGGTGTGCATTTTGTATTTAAAAAAAGAATGAAAAAGCAAAGGCTAAAAGCTTTGTTGCTAGAAGTTCAAATGCTCGGCCCGAGAAAGTTCAAAAATTCTTATGAGAGAGGTTGAACAAAGATACGTGATAGAAGTTCAAGGTGAAAAAACAGTGGGAAGTTCAACTAGTACACGGAAAGCGTTTCAGATGAGAATATAAGAATAGAAAACAAAAGGCTTAAAATGTTTGTTGCAAGAAGTTCACGTACTCCTTCAATTGCGATTAATTTGACGTATACACAAAAATGTGACCGAAGTTCATATATAGTGAAAACAATGAGAAGTTCAAGTATTGCAAGCAATGCATTTCAGGTGAGAATAAAAGTATAGAACAATAAAAGCTTAAAAGGTTTGTTGAAAGAAGTTCGAGTGCTCTGTCCTGGGAAGTTCAGAAATTCTTGCGAGAGATGTTCACCTTGTATTTCCATGTTCAAAAACACAACAAGAAATTGTTTTTTGTGTTTTAAAATAATTCTCTCAATCCACAAAGAAGTTCAGTTATTATTTGGGAGCAATTTGATTTAAAAAAGAAAATAAATAATTCAAATTATAAAAATGGAAAAATTTCATGTACTACATGGTGTGTGTTTAATACGAGAAAAATGAATTAAAAGGCAGTGTCCAATTTTTTTGTTGCTATAAGTTCAAGTCCTCGGTCGGAGAAAGTTAACAAATTTATTGTGAGAGAAGTTTGTACAAAAGGAATATCATTTGTGTAACACTGATGAATGGATGAGAAAATTATAAACAAAAATATGTCACAGAAGTTCAACGTGAAAACATTAGGAAGTTCAACTACTACACTGAATGAATTTCAGATGAAAAACTTTTAAAAACGTTGCGAGTATGAAAAAATGATCAACACAGGAAAGTTGCGTGTTTACAGCAGCTTTCCATTGGAATATTATTTGCTGAATTCCGGGGAGTGAATGGAGAGCTACGGACAAAAAAAGCACGTGAAAAACAGAGTGAAGTTCAAGTAGACATGCCGAGAAGTTCAGGTTCTTCACGCGGTGCATTTTTGAAGAATCTGTTTCGCGATAAAGGCAGAATGAACGATCTCGCCATTTTTGAAATTACTTGAAAACGGCAAGGAATCACAGAAAACCATCAACATGAAAAAGTTTCAAATTTTCCGTAGCTTTTCAGCGGTATATTATTTGCCCCATTCCGATAAAGTTTGTAGAAATTATGGCAAAAATACATTTTTAGCCATTTTCAAAACTGACATAAAACCGTAATGAATTAGGAGAAACAATATATACAAAAAGTTTCGCATTTCTTCAACTTTCCAACGCCATATCATTTGCTGCATTTGGACGTATGGTTAAAAAATTAGCTCGAAAATACGAACTTCGTGGAACTTGTACCGTTTTCTATATTACTTTTAAACTGTTCAAAATTAGAAAAAACTTTTAACATGAAAAAGTAGTGCATTTTCATAAGCTTTCCAACGCCATATTATTTGCCTCAATTGGATTAGCCGTTTAGAAATGACAACAAAAATACAAACTTGGGTGTTCAGTTTGTGAAATTCTACGATTTTCCGAATTACTCTTTAATCATAGGGAATTAGGGAAAACTTTCAACATGTGGAAGGAGCGGTTTTTCAGCAGCTTTCCAACGCCATATTATTTGCCTCATTTTGATAAATGGTTTAAAAATGCCACCGAAAATACGATTCACGTTTTTTGTATGAAGAAAAAACGATTTTCAAAACTGCTCTTAAACCGCTTACATTTTGCCAAAAATTTAACCTGGGTCATGATACCGATGTCCATAGCTTTCCAACGGTATATCGCAAGCCTCATTTGGACACCTTTTAGCTAAAGTTCAACCTAGTACTCGGGGAAGGTCAGGCGCATTACTCGGGAAGTTCATGTTGTGATCAGAATATTATTCTGATCCCGTGAAGCCATGTTACAGGCTCTAAAAAAAGAGTGTGGTCTACAAAAGTTTATATTGGACTGCATGTCGCACGTCTGCGCCGCCTGTCCTCAGCGAGGGGAATCCTTGAAGGAATTAGCCCCGTAGGTGAGTGTATGGATCCGAACTCCGATGGAGACGGTCTTAAGTGTTTCTCCTTTGCGCTACCTGCTTTTAAGAAGTATTGAAAAAAAGAAAAGTATATTAAAACCGTTACCGAAATGTTTGCAGACTTATCCGTATTGTGCTTCCGCCGATGCCCATGGTATCTTAAGTGCGCAGTTATGTATGCACGGTATAGATTCATCGTGTATATGGGAGGTGGAAACCGAACTTCTATTTCTGTTCGGGACTTGATTGATCTTCAGGGGGAAATTTCTTTTGGCTCTTTGCATTTAGCTGTTGAACCATTCCGTCGTCCCTATTACCTTGCGGCCCCCTTCCCTTGTGTTCAGTGTTGAGTTTGCTGGCCTGCTTGAGGACCCAACAGCTTCTGTTGGTATGATTGGCTGGCTTATTGGGGTGGCCGTGAATCTGGCAGGGTCAGTCTAGTATCCTATCTAGGTTGGATGGTCCATCTCTGTTTGCCTTGAATGGCTTTTTTCGTTGACTCGGGTTGGAATTGTTGAATCTGGCGTTAAACACTGTGTCGCGTAATCTATCGTTATCATTGCGACTATTGTATTTGCTTCGTCGTGGCTTGCCATTGCCGTCTCGGATTTCGGAAGTGCCCGAGTCGCTCCTGTGCAAAAGGGGGTCATTAGAGCGGCAAGGGCTGTCATGGATCTAGGTCCTTCTTGACCGAGGTGGCGTGCAAGCCATTCATCTCGGGCGCTATGTTTGAAGGCCACAAGGGCTTCCGCGTCCGGGCAGTCGACGATTTGGTTCTTTTTAACTAAGAACCTGGTCCAGAGCTTCCTTACTGACTCTCCGGGCTGCTGGACAATATTACTTAGGTCATCGGCGTCTGGTGGCTAGACATATGTTCCTTGGAAGTTGTTGCGAAAGGCATCCTCCAAGTCCTCCCAGCTGCCAATAGAATTTTCTGGCAGACTGTTTAACCAGTACCGAGCTGGTCCTTTGAGTTTTAGTGGTAGGTATTTGATGGCGTGAAGGTCATCTCCACGGGCCATGTGGATATGGAGGAGGAAGTCCTCAATCCATACCGCGGGATTCATTATTCCATCGTATGATTTGATATTCAAGGGTTTGTACCCGTCTGGGAATTCATGCTCCATTACTTCATTAGTGAAGCACAGAGGGTGTGCAGTGCCCATATGTTGGGCCACGTTGCGGCATACCTTTAACGGAGTCCATCTGCGGTTTTCAGCCCAGGCGTGGCTAGGTTTGTCACGTCCAAATAGGTGGCCGTCGTCGTGTGTCGAGGTGTGTCCTTGCAATCTGTAGATTGCTCTTGGGTATCATGTTTTACTACCCAGCCCTTTTAAAGGTTGTATATACAACCTTGAGCTGTTTTGTTCTTGCCTTTACGGCGAGGTGGGGCGGTCAGTTGTTCGGCTTGAGTTGCCACTTTAACCAGACCAAGTTGTGGTCGACCTGCCGCATTGTGCGATGATCGTACGGGCTCGAACGCCTTATCGTCGCCCTGGGGTAGCAATCTATGCTTTGGGTAGCTTTTTGCTGGGCCACCGAGGCTGTATTTTTCGGCGGCTAGGACTTCGGTCCATTTATCATTAAGCCGATCTTGGTCAGCTTGTAGCTGCTGCTTCTTCTTCTTCAGGCTCCTTGCGGTGGCTATTAGTTGGCGCTTTAGGCGCTCCTGCTCACGAGGTTCCTCGGGCACGATGAAATCTTCAGCGCCGAGGCTCTCCTCATCCTCAGAGAGTGGAAGGTAATTGTCATCCTCCGAATCTTCATGCGTGGCCTGTTTACCGGGGCTATCCCACCCATCGTCCCGTTCATCATTAATTGTATCAACGAGGTCTTCGTTGTCTTCGGCGTCATTGTCCATGCCGTCAATATTCTCGGAATCGCAATCCAGTGTTTCGGTCGAATCCTCGACTGTTGCTATGAAGTGGGTGGCGGGTGGGAAGCAAAATTATCCATCGTCAGCCCCTAGCTCGAGCCAGATATAGCTCGGCTAAGAGTCCTTCGCCAAGGACAGGTTTTTAATGAGTTTGGCACGTCACCCAAAGGCGAGTGCTGGAAGATGTCTGCGGTGCTGAATTGGAAGATCGATAAACGATCAAGCTCGGTGTCCGCAGGCTCGCGTGGTTCGGAATCTACAGCCGAAGACGAGTGCGATGTTCGGGTGGCATAGGCGCCGAGTGAGACCAGGTCCATGTGCGGCTCCAACACCGTGGAATCGGCGGCCTCCGTGGTGGGGTTAATCTTCCCGTCTTTGGATGGCGCGGCCTGCTCTGGCTCTAGGGCCAGAGCGGTTACAGGAGCGATCTCCTGGATGCGGCCCGATGATAGATTTAAGTCATGATCATCGGGGTGATCAGGAGCGGCTACCGCGGTATCAAATCCGGCGAAGATCAAGTCTGCACGGATGTCTGCGACGTAGTTCAAGCTCCCGAATCTGACCTGATGGCCAGGGGCGTAGCTTTCGATCTTCTCTAGATGGCCAAACGAGTTGGCCCACAGTGCAAAGCTGCCGAACATGAACATCTGCCCGGGGAGGAAAGTTTCTCCGCAGACAGCATCGTTATTGACGATTGAAGGAGCCATCAAGCCTTTCAGCGACAACACATAGGAACTCTCGATGAAAGCACCAATGTCGGTGTCAAAACCGGCGGATCTCGGGTAGGGGGTCCCGAACTGTGCGTCTAAGGTCAATGGTAACAGGAGATAAGGGACACGATGTTTACCTGGGTTTGGGCCCTCTCTATGGAGGTAATACCCTACTTCCTGCTTGATTGATCTTGGTGAATATGAGTATTAGAAGAGTTGATCTACCATGAGATCGTAATGGCTAATCCTTAGAAGTCTAGCCTGTATGACTATGGTATTGAGTATATCCTATTCGGACTAAACCCTCCGGTTTATATAGACAACGGGGGGATCTAGGGTTACATAGAGTCGGTTACATAAGATGGAATCTTCATAGTTGTTCACCAAGCTTGCCTTCCATGCCAAGGAGAGTCCTATCCGGACACGGGTGTAGTCTTCGGTCTTCATGTCTTCACAGCCCATCATTCCAGCCCATAGATAACAGGTCGGACGCCCAAGGACCTCTTAGTCCAGGACTCCCTCACCGGGCCTCTTCCTGAGCTCGGGAGTAGTCCTCTCGCGAGGCTTCAAGGTCGCGCCCGAGGTTGATAGCCACCTTCAGCTTATGCCGCTCCTCCACCAACCGAAGACCCTCGGCCACGAGGCGCGCGTCCACATCCACGAGCTCTTCACCAAGCTGGTTCATCGCGCCCATCGCCTCCTGAAAGACCTCGTGGCGGACGACGCTCCTTTCTTGCGCTGACTTGAGCATGCTGCTGACTTCGTCCTCCGCCGCGGGGACGCAGATGGGGCCCGGAGCAGCTTGTCCCCTTTTAGCAGGGTGCTGGGGGCTAGCACCCACCCAGTTGCAGGCCAGGCCTTGCGAGGAGCCCGAACGAGTGGAGGCCCGCTGCTTGAAGAGGAGCCCAAGACCGAAGCCACACAGCCACCATCCATGAGCAGGGGAGGAACCCTTGGCCCGCTTGCTGTATTCCAAGCAAGGCCACGAAGGAGAGACGACGAGGGCGCGAGCTCAAGACGCCTTGTCGATGGGCTAGCTTCCCCGGTTGACTCCACGCCGTGAGCAGCGCGCGGTCTTGGAACGCTCAAGTCTGGCGGGGGAAACGAGGCGAGAGGAGGTTGCTTCTCAGGAGATTCTGCGACCTTGGCGCAAGGGATCCTGAAGAGACATCGTGAGGAAGGGAAGCAGCACGCGAAGAATCACCAAGATAAGGTACTTCTCATCAACGGCGATGTACTTCCTCCGTTTTAACAGCCCGAAGGTGCCGCTGCCATGGCTTGGGGACACCTTCCTCTTGCGGAGCTCTTTGAAGTCCACGCAAAGCCGACCGAAGCGCTGGACATGGCGGATAACATGAGGCGCAACCGGAGAAGCGCTCAAGGGGGCAGCCTCAGGAGAGCCAAGCTGAGGGGAGCTATCGGGCTCTGCCTCACAGTGATTTGCCAAGGCCTTAGGAGCCCCGGCCTCGGGAGGCGTGGGCTGCATCGCCCCCTCAAGCTCCGCCCTAGGGCAAGAATCACGAGCTCCCGAGGACGACGCCTCGGGAGCCCATGGCGGCATCAACACCTCGGCACCTGTACCATCGGCCTCCAGCGGTGCTCGCCCCCTGCATCCACACTTGGGGCGAGCCCGACGCCAGCATCAAGGAGGGGAACCACGTCGACGGGGTTCTCACGGGCCCCACCAGACCGACGTGATGCAGCCCCCACTCATCGAAGGAGGGCATACGCTCCACAAATTCCACCTTGTTCGAGAAGCGGAACAGCAGGCAACTCTTCCCCGGCATGTCATCTGGCGACGGGACACCCGTCAGGACCTCGAGCACCGTTCGACGCGTCTCAAGGGGAAGCCTGGACTCCTGAAGTCTCATGAGGTCCTTGCTACTGAGCAAGGCCCACATTGGCCGGGAATGGCGCTGAAGCAGAGCAACCCGACGCTGGAAGAACTCCTTCACCACCATAGGCGCGGTCACGCCAAGGTCTTTCAGCCCCTTCAGCCTGAGCCAGACGAGGGCAAAGCGCGAATTGGTGAGCCTTTGATGGCACCAACCGGAGTTGGGAATGGCAGGCACAGAAGGAGAATGGAATAGAGGGCTGAGCACTCCGACAGCAACGACTACCCACTGTGTCCGAAACTCGCTCGTAGATGGTGGAAGCTCGAAGTTAATCCGCGCGCCTGCCGTCGCCGCCGCGGCCTGGAAACTTAGGCACCCCGAGCTCTGTCGGGGATCAATCAGGTGCAACGAGAAGAAGTGGTGGAGAAGGGCCACGGAAGGAGCAATGCTCACCATGGCCTCGCAAACAAAGGAGAAAATGGCAAGAAGGTCATGGATTGGGATCAAGGTGCAGCATGTGGATCTGATAATGGGCAAGCACTGCGTTGAAGAAGGCAGAGAAAGGAGGAACCAGGCCAGCCCAAAGGGCGTCGATGAAGAATGGGACCTCGATGGCTGTCCGGTCGATACGAGCACGAGACGCAGGCTAGGCCACCATCCTTCCCCACTCATTGAAGCTGGAGGCGAGCATGGGACGCACCTTGTCCATGGCTTCTTGGTTGAGCACCAGCGACCTGCCAATGGCAGGCTCAGCGGCCGGGCGTAGCCCGGTGGAGGACAGGGGACTCTTCCCTTTCTCCGGCTGGTCCGGTGCCATGGCAATGGGAGGATTGAGCTCAGATCGGATCGGGGAAGAGGCTGAGCTTCGAGCAAGCGAAAGAATTGGGGAGTGCGTAGCAATAATGGGAGGGAAACCGTGTAGACCGCGGTGGCCGCCTAGCTAGGCGGGTATCAAGGCAACGTGGGGAAGCGGAGACGCCCACGTCCAATCAGTCACCACGCGTCGACCAAGGCCGCAAGCTATTAGGGCCCGTGGCGCTCCGCACTTGCCCTTTGGCTTCGCCTAGAAGCCAAGCCCGAGCACGCCTTGGGCCCAGGGGCTACTATCGGTGTTCTGCGAATGGGGGTCCCTAGACTTGCCTACCCGTGGCCCGCGGCGTGGCTCTGCAAGCGGGCCTGTACAACCCATCTTCACCAACAAGCATTCAAGACCCTCGCGAGGTCCAAGCTTGCGAGGCAGACGACACAAGACCTCCTCGGGAGCGGCCTCACCAGGCTGGCTCATGAGGGGCGGAGAGATCAAGGCCATGCAAACCTCGCGAGGTTTCAATGACGTGAGCCATGACGATCGAGACCAGGTGGGCGCCAGCACGCATAGTGTCCTTGTTTCCCCTTTGGTGCTAATGAGGCAAGCGCATGCGAGGAGTACCGAGGCGTCAAGCAAAGGTTTCCATATCAATGCAACGAGACCAAGACCAGCAGGACGGCAAGATGGAGGTCACCATGGAGCCCAAGGCGGCAAGACAGGCGAAGACTGCTTTTGTCAGGATAACTTATACTAGCTGTCCCCTTTCAAATTGGCCGTTGTGGCTCCCTTCCTGCTCAATATTTGGGAAGAGGACCAGGGCCTCTATAAATAGGACTAGCCACCACCACCATTCAGGTCTAGATCGAATCCATAGCACACCAACCACTAAAGTTCACGAAGCACAAGAACACCTCACCTCAGGAGGCTGTTCTTCCCCTTGTATTGTTCATCCTTAGCCCGAGAGGCAATCCACCACACCACACTAGAGTAGGGTATTACACCACAACGGTGGCCCGAACCAGTATAAATCATGTGTCTCTTGCATTGTGAGTTCGTCGAGATTACCCTTGAGATCGCGGCGAGGTTGTGAGCATGAGTAGGTAGGGGGAGATCTTCGTGCGCACCCTAGTATTCTAACCTTGAGGGTTTTGCCGGGACCCATGATCCGACAGATTCCTCGTCAGATGATGAATTTTATTTAAACGAAGAAGAGGACGTTGCAATGCTAGTGGCAATGCACAAGGGGAAGAATCCAAAGCATGGTGGCTTCGTGTATGGTTGTGCATTAATTCAGAGAGAATGGGTTGATGCGCACAAGAGGTTGATGCGCTAAATCAAAGTTTTTAAGTTTGAGAAATTTTTAAAATAACAATATATTAATAACTACAATATTGAAAAGTACACAAGGAAAATATTTTTCATGCCGCCTTTATTGTATTGATTATTTTTCGACACACTTGATCGAACTTACTCTCTCCATCCTTAAATAAGTGTAAGTTTAGCATTCAAAATTAGTCCACAAAAGAGTATACTTCTACAAATATTCATTTCTAAGCACTCGGACAAGAAACAATTCTCAAAAAATTAAAAAAAATTAAAAAATCCAAATAAAATTCAAGGTAGATAATTTGGTGCGTGAGATGCGCTCCAAATTTCAGATCATATGGACATACGAGTAGCTAAAAAAGGCAAATTGGATTAGAACTGTACATGAAAATAAAAACAATAACAGACCCCAAATTTGTCTTTTTTGCCAGAGCTACTCAAAGGTCCAAATGATCTAAAATTTGGAGTGCATCCCACACACCAAATTATCCATTGGACAATTTTTTTGGATTAGAACTGTACATGAAAATAAAAACAATAACAGACTCCAAATTTGTCTTTTTTGCCAAAGCTACTCAAAGGTCCAAATGATCTAAAATTTGGAGTGCGTCCCACACACCAAATTATCCATTGGACAAGTTTTCTAGTATTTGTTTTGAATTTTTCTTCAGCGTGGTGCAGATGATGCTAAGCGCGAATCACTACTCTCCTTCCGTCTATCTTCTCAATGCACTTTCAAGTAGAAAAAAGGTTTCTCTTTCATCACAAAGGAATCAAGACCAATAACATTTAACTAATGGTCTCCTCACTTTCTACATGCACTAGCTCATTGGAGGTGGGGTAGTTAAAGATGAGAGAGATGGTGGCTTGCACCTGTCCAATTCATTTTCTACTCCACTCTATAATTAGTCTTAAAATTTCTATATGTACACTTTTTGAGGACGGAGGGAGTCAAAAGCATTGACTTAGGAAAAAACTTAGATGCCTTACAATTTGTATGTAAGAGATGGACTAATAGAAAAGCACACTACAAATTATTCTATTGTTTAAATGTCTGAGATCAAGTATGATATACTTTTATCAAATATTTCTTGAGTTCTATGACTCTGGGGTATCATCGCAGGATTGATATTATGGACTAGAGATAATATACTAGGTTGTTCCATTTAAAGATGTATGCATGGTGTTCCAAACACGGGATGCGTACGGGCCGGCATACAATAGCATGCGCAAGCTACATACATTGTTTTAGTATCGCACCACTCGGTGAAGAAACATAGCACTATGAGCATGTGTTTACCTGACCCCCAAATTTTCAAACCGAGCCGATGTTTTGGTTGCCCCTCGAGTTTTTATGATCGTGGATTTCCCTCGCGGTGAATTTGTTTGCCAATAATTTTGGTACGCACGCATTTTGGTAGGGCTTGTGTATGCAGACACAATCCAAATGAGCCCTATTATTTTAAGAGTGAAGTGCACTGTAGGTCCTTGAACTATTCCAGGGATGTCATGTAGGTCTTCGAACTATGAAAATCGTCATCTAGGTCCTCAAAGTGCAGTAAGTGTGTCATTCAGGTCCAAAATCTCCCTGACAGGCTCTAACTGGCCAGCTGGCACATAAACAGTAACCGTAACAGTACGCGGCAAACCGTCCTGAATTCCTATGCGTGATGAACAGTACACGACAAAGAATAAATATAAAAAAATATCAAAAAACTGAGATCCTCTGTCATCGAAGAGACCCTGGCGCGTGAACAGTAAAAATGTCATTAATTCAAAAAAAGTTCGCGAACGATGAATTTGGAAAAATATTTGTGACTTTAATAAAATGTTCGCAAACGATGAATTTGGAAAAAAATATTCGCGACTTCAAATTTTTTTTCGTGAATTTAAAAAAAGTTCGCGAACGATGAATTTGGAAAAAATATTCACGACTTTAAAAAAATGTTCGCGAACGATGAATTTGGAAAAATATTCGCGAGTTTAAAAAAAGTTTGCGAACGATGAATTTGGAAAAAATATTCATGACTTTAAAAAAATGTTCATGAACGATGAATTTGGAAAAAATATTCGTGACTTTAATAAAATGTTCGCGAACGATGAATTCGGAAAAAATATTTGCGACTTTAATAAAAAGTTCACTAACATTTTTTAAAGTCAGGAATTTTTGTGGTTCGCGAACATTTTTTTCCATACCCACGAACAATATTTGTGGTTCGCGAACATATTTTCAAATTTATTGTTTGTGAACTTTTTTAAAGTCGCGAATATTTTTCCCATATTCGCGAACATTTTTTTGAATTAATGAACATTTTTACTATTCACGCACCAGGGGTATCTTTGATGCCAAAGATTTTCAGATTTTTTTGTTCATATTTTTTATTTTTCGCACTGTTCACCATGCCAGCTGGCCATTTAGAGGGGGTTAGTGAGATTTTGGACCTCGATGACACACTTACTGTACTTCGAGGACCTAAATGACGATTTTCATAGTTCGAGGACCTATGTGACACCCCTGAAATAGTTTAAGGACCTACAGTGCACTTCACTCTTCTTTTAATGTAAACTTCAAACACTTGACTAGCTACATTCACGATCGCAAACTCTGATGCTTCTTAACCCTAAGTAGTTTTTTGTGTGCATGGTGCGACATATGTGATGTGTTGCAATAACTTTCACTGTATTCATCACTTTTCCTCTGGCGGGAGTAGGATTTTATTTGTGTGTGAATGGTGATAGTACTTTTTCTCTTAAATAGGAAGAGTACATCGGATACTATATATGATCCTGCAGACCCCTGCATGTCAAGCAGTTTAACACTACTGTAAGGAGCACTTGCACATTGGCATTACTATGTTTTAGTTAACACCTATCTCCACTGAAGTAGCTCCCTGGTTCACGGTATGATCACGTCAATATACTAAAGGTTGTGTGCATCAATTGATGTCAAGGCTAGGATCTTTACCCTCTTTGTAAAAACAATCAATATGGATGATTCTTAGAAGGCTAGCTTATAAAGAAATATCTCTACAAATTAGACTTGTTTTGATGTAATCAACCCTAAGTTCATTATTGGGTACATGCAAGTTTCATAGAGTGTATAGTCGTACATATCAATAGACTAATGAGCATAAAGACACTTGAAAGTGAATGATTGTGTCTGGACATAATTAGCCGACTCAAATGCATATATTCATACTAAAAATTGACTTGTTTACTATGTGATGGTATTGACAACATTTTCTTGTTTTCACACCTTGGTGCTCATTAGATTATGCGTACAATATATAGGATATGTCATGCACCACCACGCTCATTAGATCTTTTGTTCAGTTAATTAGCAAGAACTCTTGGCTAGAAAGGTCCCTCGTCATAATGGCATTCGTTATGCACATGCAATGCAATGCTATATTTGCTTTTCTTGCACTTAGATATGTTTGAAAAACCTTACATAACTTATGTGAATTGAAAAGATCTAGTTAGTCATACCTACACAAAATTTTCCGTATAAAATTTGATAAAAACAAGGTTACCATACATCCTGCCATCTAAAGTTTTAATATATAATTGCTATTATGGAACATAGATGATATACTTGTTTCTTCCTATTAAAGATGTATGTTTATACGTGTTCCAACCATGGGTGGTGTATAGGCTGCATAACAATAGCATGCGCACGCTACATACATTGTGTTAGTTATTACCGCTCAACTAACTAACATAGCACCAATCATAGACAAACAAACTATCTAGTGATTTGATCACGCCGCCAATGGACCTAACCTTGGTTGACACTAAGTTTCTTGAAAATAAACTCCAAACACTAGACTAGCTAAGTTCACGGTCATAAATTATGATGCCTCTTAACACTAGGTAGTATTATGTGTGCATAGTATGACATATGTGATGTCTAGCTATAAATTTCACAATATTCATCACTTTTCCTCTCGTAGGGACCGATTTTGTTCAGTATGTTAATGGTGATAATGGTTACTCAGTATCTTCTATTCTTGAATAGGAAGATTAACATTAAATCTTTAATTTGGCTTGTAGAAACATGGCATGCACTTCAACACTACCATGCGGACCACATGCACATGGGCATTACTATGTTTAAGTTTGCACTTATCTTCATTGAAGTACCTCCATGATAGATGATGTGATCACGTGAATATACCGAAGGCAGTGTGCATCAATCCATTTAAAGGCCGGGGTTTTACCCTTTTTTAAATATCAATTTCCCAAATTTTGAGCAGGTTAGCCTACAAGGAAATATATCTATGGGTTGGATGTCTTGATCTAATTCAACCATGGGTGCACTGTTAAGAAAATAGAACTTATATAGAGTGTATAATCATAAATATCCATAGACTAATCAAGTATAAAAACAAATGGAAGTAGTTGATTCACCTACTTGCGCTCTGTGCGTTTAAACCGATATTAAACATATGAAAGTGAATGATTACGCATGGACATGAACAATGATTTGAATGCATAAATGCATGCTAACAGTTAACTAACTTGTGATATGATGGAAGTGATGACTTGTTCTCGCATATTGGTGCTCGTTAGATACTCCATACAACATATAGGGTGTATATCATGCACCTCATTAATCATTAGAGTCTGTCTCCAATTAATTAATAAATACTTTGATAGAAACATGCCTCATCATATCCACATTCATTAGTGCATTCAAGTCAATTCTAGTTTCACTTTGCTTTTATGGGATTATATATGTTTGAAAAAATACCATTAGTTATGTGAATAGAGAAGGTTCTCATTAGTCATACCTAACAAAAAAAATTCCATTTGAAATATGAAAATAAATCACGGTTCATGGATGTCATACATCCCACGCGGACCTCTAAAGCTTGAATACATAAATTGCGTACTAATGCCCACATAAATATTTGGAAGCGTTTGCCCATGAGTTGACGTCAAAAGATGGCTAGCACGCAATAAATGCATGCAAGCAACTTGGTTGTGATAGGATAGAAGTGACACCACAGAGGTATATGTGTCATCGCATGACAACACATTGGTGCTCAAAAGCTCACTAAAATAAGAGAATCTCCATATGACACGACAAAGCCTTTGTCCGCTCACGGTTCCACATATGCTGACAGGAAAAAATGACACACGTATGCCCTAAACGCTCCACGGTGGTCTCTCAGCACCACACAACTCCCGCTATTGGGGAACATAGCATGCAATTTCAAAAAATTTCCTACGATCACGCAAGATCTATCCAGGAGATGCATAGAAAAAAGAGGGGGAGAGTGTGTCCACATAGCCTCGTAGACCGAAAGCGGAAGCGTTAGGTTAATGCAGTTGATGTAGTTGAACGTCTTCACAATCCAACCGATCTAGTACCAAGCGTACGACACCTCCGAGTTCATCACATGTTTACCTCGATGATGTCCCTCGAACTCTTGATCCGGCAGAGGGTCAAGGGAGAGTTCCGTTAGCATCACGGCATGGTGACGGTGATGGTGATGTGATCCGCGCAGGGCTTCGCACATGGCTAAGAGAACAATTGATGTTTCTTGGGGTGCCCCTTGCCCCTGTATATAAAGGAGGGGAGGAGGAGGCGGCCGACCAGGAGGGGCGCGCCATGGGAGGGAGCCCTACTAGGACTCCACTCCTATTAGGATTCGCCCCCCCCCCCCATTTTTCCTTTCTTCACCGGAAGGGAAAAGTAAGGAGGAGGACAGGGAGAGGGAAAGGCGGGCGCCAGCCCCTAGTACAATTCGGACTGCCATGGGGGGCACCCCTTGTGTCCCTCCTCTCTCTCCACTAAGGCCCATCTAGGCCCAATACTTCCCTGGGGGGTTCTGGTAACCCCTCGGTACTCCTGTAAAATACCCGAACCACTCGAAGCCATTCTAATGTCCGAATACTACCTTCCAATATATGAATCTTTACCTCTAGACCATTTCGAGACTCCTCGTCATGTTTGTGATCTCACCCGGGACTCTAAACAAACTTCGGTCACCAAAAACACATAACTCTTAATACAAATCGTCATCAAACATTAAGCGTGCGGACCCTACAGGTTCGAGAACTATGTAGACATGACGGATACACATCTCCAATCAATAACCAATAGCGGAATCTGGATGCTCAGATTGGTTCCTACATATTCTACGAAGATCTTTATCGGTCAAACAGCAATAACAACATACATTATTCCCTTTGTCATCGGTATGTTACTTGCCCGAGATTCGATCATCGGTATCATCATACCTAGTTCAATCTCGTTACCAGCAAGTATCTTTACTCATTCCAAAGTGCATCATCCCATAACCAAGTCATTAGTCACACTTCTTGCAGGGCTTATAGTGATGTGAATTACCGAGAGGGCCCAGAGATACCTCTCTGATACTCGGAGTGACAAATCCTAATCTTGATCTATGCCAATAGAACAAACACCTTTGGAGACATCTGTAGATCATCTTTATAATCACCCAGTTACATTGTGACGTTTGATAGCACACAAGGTGTTCCTACGGTATTCGGGAGTTGCATAATCTCATAGTCAGAGGAATATGTATAAGTCATGAAGAAAGCAATAGCAATAAAACTTAACGATCATTATGCTAAGCTAACGGATGGATCTTGTCCATCACATCATTCTCTAATGATGTGATCCCGATCATCAAATGACAACACATGTCTATGGTCAGGAAACTTAACTATCTTTGATTAACGAGCTAGTCAAGTAGAGGAATACTAGGGACACTTTGTTTTGTCTATGCATTCACGCATGTACAAAGTTTCTGGTTAATACAATTCTAGCATGGATAATAAACATTTATCATGATATAAGGAAATATAAATAACAACTTTATTATTGCCTCTAGGGCATATTTCCTTCAGTTTCCCACTTGCACTAAAGTCAATAATCTATATTACATAGTAATGATTCTAACACCCATGGAGTCTTGGTGCTGATCATTTTTTGCTCATGGAAGAGGCTTAGTCAATGGGTCTGCAACATTCAGATCTGTATGTATTTTGCAAATCTCTATGTCTCCCTCCTTGATTTGAGCATGGATGGAATTGAAGTGTCTCTTGATGTGTTTGTTTCTCTTGTGAAATCTGGATTCCTTCGCCAAGGAAATTGCTCCAGTATTGTCACAAAAGATTTTCATTGGACCCGATGCACTAGGTATTACACCTAGAACGGATTTGAGCTCCTTCATCCAGACTCCTTCATTTGCTTCTTCCGAAGCATCTATGTACTCCGCTTCACATGTAGATCCCGCCATGACGCTCTGCTTGGAACTGCACCAACTTACAGCTCCACCATTCAATATAAATACGTATCCAGTTTGTGACTTAGAGTCATCCGGATAAGTGTCAAAGCTTGCATCGACGTAACCATTTACGACAAGCTCGTTGTCACCTCCATAAATGAGAAACATATCCTTCGTCCTTTTCAGGTATTTCAGGATGTTCTTGACCGCTGTCTAGTGATCCACTCCTGGATTACTTTGGTACCTCCTGTTGGGGAACGTAGCATGCAATTTCAAAAAAATCCTACGATCACACAAGATCTATCTAGGAGATGCATAGCAACGAGAGGGGGTGAGTGTGTCCACGTACCCGCGTAGACCGCAAGCGGAAGCGTTAGCTTAACGCGGTTGATGTAGTCGAACGTCTTCATGATCCAACCGATCTAGTACCGAACGTACGGCACCTCCGTGTTCACCACACGTTCAGCTTGATGACGTCCCTCGAACTCTTGATCCAATAGAGGGTCGAGGGAGAGTTCCATTAGCACGACGACATGGTGATACGTCTCCAACGTATCTATAATTTATGAAGTATTCATGCTATTATATTATCAACCTTGGATGTTTTATATGCTATTTTATATGGTTTTTGGGACTAACCTATTAAACTAGAGTCCGGTGCCAGTTTCTGTTTTTTCCCTTGTTTTAGGGTATCACAGAAAAAGAAAACCAAACGGAGTCCAATTGACCTGAAACTTGACGGAGCTTATTTTTGGACCAGAAGAAGGCCATTGAGTAAAAGAGTTGGGCCAGAAGAGTCCCGTGCTGCCCACGAGGGTGGGAGGCGCGCCCACCCCCCTGGGCGCGCCCCCTACCTCGTGGACAGCCTGCAGACCCCCTGACTTGTTCTCGACACCAAAACCTCTTATATATGCAGAAACCTCCAAAAATTAACCTAGATCAGAAGTTACACCGCCGCAAGCCTCTGTAGCCACGAGAAATCAATCTAGGCCCTCTCTGGCACCCTACCAGAGGGGGCCATCATCACCGAAGGGCATGGAGGAGGATCCCGTAGGGGCCATCATTACCATGAAGGCCAAGGACCAGAGGGGGAACCTCTCCCCATCCAGGGGGGAGGCCATGGAGGAGGAAGCATAAGGGGGAGAACCTCTCCTCCTCTCTCTCGGTGGCGTCGGAGTGCCATCAGGAGGGGAATCATCGCCGCGGTGATCGTCTTCAACATCATCACCATCATCATCACCATCCTCATGTCTTTTACGCGGCCCACTCTCCCGCACCCCGTTGTAATCCCTACTTGAACATGGTGCCTTATGCCACATATTATGATCCAATGATGTGTTGCCATCCTATGATGTTTTGAGTAGATATCTTTTGTCTTTGAGTTGATTGATGATCTAGATTGGTACCACTAGTAGAAAATGGGCCTTTAGTCCCGGTTCATAAGGGCCTTTAGTCCCGGTTCTGGAACCGGGACTAAAGGGTCGGTACTAAAGCCTCCCCCTGTAGTCCCAGTTCTTACTGGAACCGGGACTAAAGGCCCTCCACGTGGCCGCTGCCTGGAGGTCCACCTTTAGTCCCGGTTGGTAACACCAACCGGTACTAAAGGAAATTTTATGATTTTTTTCAAATTTTTTTGAATTTTTTTTAGAATTTTTTTTGAATTTCAAATTTCTGAATTATTTTAACCTCTAATCTCTAATCACCCCTCATCACTGCTCAATTTAACCTTTAATCTCTAATCACCCCTCATCATTCCAAATCATCTAACTTTTCGAACAGTTACCCATCCTCTCACTACTCCAGTCTGAGCACACTTAACTTCCGGGTTCTATTCTCCCTCGTTTCTAAGTCTGCACTTGTTGTTTTGCTGACAATAGTAAGATGTCAATCCTATTAACCCTCAGGAATTTAGCTTGAGCATGAAGTCACACATTTCACTGTTTGAGTTTGAAACTATTGTTCTAAAAATAAATAATTATTTAGTAACACTAATATTTCTTGAATAAGTAGTTTGACCATAGTTTGACCCTAGTTTGACCATAGTTTGACCATAGTTTGACCAGATTTGAATAAATTCAAAAAACTGAAATAATTATTTAGTAACACTAATATTTCTTGAATAAGTAGTTTGACCATAGTTTGACCACAGTTTGACCATAGTTGACCAAAATTCAAAAAATATATTTAGTAACACTAATATTCTTGAATAATTATTTAGCAACACTAATACTTCTTGAATAAGTAGTTTGACCATAGTTTGACCAGATTTAACAAAAATTCAAAAAAAACTGAAATTTCAGCATAACTTTTTTTCCCTTTAGAATTTGAGGGTTCTAAAAATTTGCAAACAGGCCGTAGGCGGTTAAAATTGGAAGCATATTTTTGTTCTGAACATTTTGATATATTATACGTTTTTATCCGACATCGTATGCAAAAGTTATAGCCGTTTTACATTTTCACTACATTTTTTGCAAAACATGTCCAAATTTATGTTTTTAAATTTTCCTAACTAGTAGATGTAGTAATATAACTACCACTCGAAGGATTTTATTTTTTGAAGTTTTGATCATTTTCTTTTGATTTTTTCGAAACAAAAAAGGCGATCCACTGGGGGGTAGAGTTTGAAAATGGGACCTTTAGTCCTGGTTTGAGACACAAACTGGGACTAAAGGGCATTGCACCCTTTAGTCTCGGTTTGTGTCTAAAACTGGGACTAAAGGTCTAATCTTTAGTCCCGGTTTGAGACACAAACCGGGACTAAAGGGCATCACACCCTTTAGTCCCGGTTCGTGCCACAAACCGGGACTAAAGGGCTCAGGTGAACCGGGACTAATGCCTTAGCCGCACGAACCAGGACCAATGCTCACATTAGTCCCGGTTCATGAATGAACTGGGACTAATGGGCTGACCCGGCCTGGACCTTTGCCCCCCTTTTCTACTAGTGTATGAGTTGTATGTTTTATTTTGGTGCTGTCCTATTGTGCCCTCCATGTCGCGCAAGCGTGAGGGATTCCCGCTATAGGGTGTTGCAATACGTTCATGATTCTCTTATAGTGGGTTTCTTGAGTGACAGAAGCATAAACCCGAGTAAGGGGGTTGTTGCGTATAGAATAAAGGGGACTTGATGCTTTAAAGCTATGGTTGGGTTTTACCTTAATGATCTTTAGAAGTTGCGGATGCTTGCTAGAGTTACAATCATAAGTGCATATGATCCAAGAAGAGAAAGTATATTAGCTTATATCTCTCCCTCATATGAAATTGCAGTGACAACTATCGATCTTGTTAACAATTGCCTAAGACAATTCCGCACACCGACCCATCATTATTCCACACTCGCTATTTATAATATTTAGTAATATATTCTAACTTTATGATAACAACACCTAATTCTATGTTTTAGCTCTCCGATATCATGCAAATTTATCCTCTTCATACCCACAACATAGTTTTATTTCTCGTTTCTAGTTGGAAGCAAATGTTCGGTGTACGTAGAGTCGTATCAGTGGCAGATAGGGCTTGAGAGAATATTGATCTTACCTTTAGCTCCTTGTGGGTTCGACACTCCGTACTTATCACTTCCACCTTTGGGAATTGCTATGATGATTCTCTACACTTGGGGATTATCACATGGTGACGGTGATGGTGATATGATGCGCGCAGGGCTTCGCCTAAGCACTACGACGCTATGAACGGAGGAGTAAACTGTGGAGGGGGCCACCGCACACGGCTAAGAGAACAATTGTTGTGATTTGGGGTGCCCCTGCCCCCGTACATATAGGAGGGGAGTGTTGGGTTCTACGGTAGGGTGCGTCGACTGCAAATTAAAATTTCCTACGCGCAGAACAACCAAGAACATGCTACGGGAGATGGATCACAGTTCATTACCACTAGACGCGCAGCGCCGTGCAGTAGAAGAAGACTTGGGGCAGTGCGTCCGCGTGAATCGTCTCCTCCTCGTCCGATCTCCCTCAAGCAGCCAGTCGTCGGTTCCCACGTACAAGTTCGCCGGAGCGGCGCAAGTGCACCGCCTCTAACGGTATTCGCACATGCAGGAGGAACATCGTGCGACGGACTGCTAGGTCCGATCACACAACCGGCGGCGAGTGGAGGTGTCTATTCGCAACACATGCAAACCCTAGTGACAGCGCCGAAGCGATCAACCACATGAGTGTGCCGCACCCCACTTTATATAGGCGTCCGTTGTGGGCTCAACACTTGGGCCTCGAAGGACCCTAAAGCCCATAAGTCTACTCGGACACAACTTGAATACAGGTCGGATCACATCCGACCAGTGTCCTCGGATCCGACCTAGTAGGTTCCTTCCCTTAAGCGCGCGACCCCTTAGGTTCAAGCCAGCTTGGTCACAGTTCGGATCACCTCTGAACCGCATGGTTGGTAGCAGCCCCTAGCAAGGCATGCCGAATACCAAGCAGACTATGAAGCTGGTTAGGTGAACCTGTACATTATACTTCCATTCCTTTTGCCACACGATATCTTGTCAGGCTCAAGGCGAGTCTGTCATCCTTGTGCTAGCCCAACCTCTTTCTCGTTCTAGTGACGCCGACCACAAACTGGATTATCTCATAATCCATATCGCATGGCCATGCTTGTCTTGGTCGGATCAAACAAGGGGCCTAGAGTGTATCTCTCCTGATTGGAGGGGCAAATCCCATCTTGCTTGACCATGTCTCACAGCATGGGTCTGGGCAAGCCCGAAACCTACCTTTTGACTACCCAATCACGTAGTAGCGTTTGGTTGGCCCAAAGCAAGTCTGTCACCAACCCGAGTTCATATGCCAGCTCAGGTCTTAGGACATAGAACATATGTTGTACTAGAGACTCACAGATGACATATCGATGCGTCTCATAGTTGGGTCTATCCGACTCAGACCTTATCTCGACTCGGATCCGACTACTTCGAATCTGACCAGATTCTTCCAAGTCCATATTATCCGGTTAGCATCCAATGCTCCATGGCTAGTGAGACCAAGCCATCGACCGTGTCATATGATAGTCTAGTCGGCTGTGCATCCACACAACCCTTTCGACTAGGGACCTTTTCGGACAGTCATCATACAATACATTAGTCCCACAAACAAGTCACGTACTTGCTGATACACATCATTGATAATGTCCAAGGACTGTCTTTATTCATAAACACATAGGAAATATCATCATACATGATTGCCTCTAGGGCATATCTTCAACAGGGAGGAGGAGGCCGGCCAAAAGGGGCGCGCGAAGGAGAAGGGAGTCCTACTAGCACTCCAGTCCTAGTAGGATTCAACCCCCCTTTTTTCCTTCTACCGGAGGGGGAAAAGGGGAAGGACAGGGAGTAGGAGAACGAAAGGGGGTGGCGCCCCCTTCCCTAGTCCAATTCGGCCTCCTCCCTTGTGGGGGGTGGACCAGTCCCTTGTGGGCTGGTTAGCCTCCCTCCTATGGCACATATGGCCCATATCTTTCCCCAGGGGGTTCTAGTAACCCCTTCGGTACTCCGGTATGTACCCGATACACTCCGGAACCCTTCTGATGTCCGAATACTACCTTCCAATATATCAATCTTTAGCTCTTGACCATTTCGAGACTCCTCGTCATGTCTGTGATCTCACCAGGGACTCCGAACAAACTTCATTCACCAAAAATAATAACTCATAAATACAAATCATCATCGAACGTTAAGCGTGCGGGCCCTACGGGTTCAAGAACTATGTACACATGACCGAGACACCTCTTCGTTCAATAACTGATGTCGCTTGAATCTACATCAGTATTTCCCAAAGAGGAAGGGATGATCATTTGAGATCCTGGAAGAATTGGTCATAGATCTACGACCGTTTGAGATCAATTGGTCAAAAGATGTTCAGGGGGCTCCAAACCCTCAACTATATCGACCATTTTGGTCAGAAAGGTCGTAATTTCCTTACATGAAATGGTCATAAAGCAGACAACACTGGTCTGATGCCTTATTTCTAGCTGATCACGACCAATATAGATGGTCATAACCTTGTAAATTGTGGTGGATTGCTATGACTAGGCGCCACCACATCAGTTTTGCCTATGTGTCATGTGCATGTGTCAATTTTTGCCCTAGGTTGTGAAGCACCCTATATTTCTGTCATTCCCAAAATTCCCCAAAAAATATCATAAATTCTTTGGGTCATATCTTCGTCAAATATGTAAAAATCCTTCCTTGCCTAGTTCAAAAATAATTAAACAATATTCATTTTCCTATTCTGTTCAGAACAACACTTTGTGAAGGAAGTGCTATTTATATATTCTTGATTGCCCTCAAATTTTTTGGGCACTCTTTCCTATCCAAATAATTTCCTCGTGACAACATTCAGCTCCATTTGCCCAGTAAATCTTCCTTGGCAAATTTCCAATGTTTTTGTCCACCTAGAAGCATTGTGAAGGAAGTACCATTTTTATATATCCAAATGACATGAAATTTGTAAAGTTCCTTCATATGCCAAAATTATTACCCTCCTCCAAATTGCAGCTCAGTCAAATCATCTATGTGAGCCTAGGTTCAATTTATATTTTATGGCCAAATTGGCACGTTGCAAAGCAAGTGTTATCTAGAACCCTCCTATTACCCTCAAACTTTTTGGGCACTCTTCCATTCCCAAATCATTGCCACATGATAATATTCAGCTCCATTTTCCAAAGTTTATATCTCAGGAGAAGCTTTGTGAAGTAAGTACTAGCTAGGCTTACCCAAATGATCTGAAAATTTACCAGGGCATGACCATGCCTATGTAACTTACCTACACCAAATTTGAGCTCATTTCACTTATCCAATTTCTCTCGCTAATTTTCCCAAGTTTCTGTCTAGAGAAGAGCATTGTGAAGGAAGTACCACTTTGGCATGTCCAAATGGCATCGATTTTCTACAGTGCTTTCCTATTACCAAATAACCATCCTCCACCATAGTTCAGCTCAATCCATTCATTATTTTGAGCCCAGCTTCAACATTCATATTTTTGTCCAGTGTGGTACTTTGCAAAGCAAGTACCATCTAGGCTCCTCTCTTTGAGGTGAAAATTTGTGAAAACAACCTTCTTAGTAGGTGATCGTCCTCAGCCAAAACACACGCCAATTGGCCATGTGCATTTCTCGTACCACTAATCAAACGCGTGGCTGCTAATTCATATTTGAGCATAGTTCGGTCTCCTCGTCAGGAACTTCTGATATATTTTTATTCCTAGCACCTACCTGGGGAGTGCCGAACCAACTAGACATGCCTAGGCCACCAAGAACGCATGTTAACGCCACAGTCACACGGTGACCACGCGGCGGGCATGCAACTTTACGCGCTTTGGAGTTGGGGCCATCAGCTACTGACCAAACCTCGATGTATCGCCACCAAACCATGTATTTCCGATTAAATAGATACTTATGTACCTAGAAATTATTTTTGGAAAAAAATAAATAGCAAACTATGAGGCAGCTGCAGTTCAAATTTGACCCGCTTCCTACTGAATCGGCGAGAATTTGTCTTTTTCACCAGAGGTGGATCAAGGCTTTTGACACCCAACCATTTGGTCAACTATGCATTAAATATGGCCTAGTGTTTTAGAAAATTGATTTGGTCCAATTTTGCAACAAATATATGGTAGGTCCTTCACAAAAAAAACAATTCGGGAACTCGGAAAATGGAAAATGAATTTTCCGTGCAAAGAAAATGAAAACTCCCTTAGGCAACATTGTTTGGAATACCAAGATGCACCCTTGTGCACAATACGAGATCATTTGAACAAACTATGCCATGCATGTGGCCATAAGATTGATCATTTGGCTTGAAAACCCTGAATCTTCACGCATGATAGCTCATTTCTGAGAACACTTTTTTAAAATAATTGTCGTATTACAAGTTTATTATTTTTCCCGGAAACTTGGTCACATATAATGACACAATGCGATGGTTTACCAATTTTTTTATTTTTTTTGAATTTTTTATGCTTGTTTCGAAATGCGGTCAAAACGGTGGGCTTGATCGTTCCTAGCTAGTGGTTGAATCTTGGAAAACTTTTGATGTTTCTCTGATTAAATAGATACTTAAGATATAGAGTGGCTGGCCTACTGGAACGTGAGATGGGACATGTGCAGTTTGTCTCTGTGGCATGGATACCTACCTGCAGCGCTCGACTATCGGTGTGTGGTGGGGGAAGAGGGAGGCCCAATTAACTATAGAGGTACAATGGCTGGTATATGTGTGGAGGAGGAGACAGGCCTACCTCATGTATTAAGGAGATCGATTTGCCTCAAGTATTAAGGGAGATCGATCTGCCTCAAGTATTAAGGGAGATCGATCGGCATCCATGCATATGTGTAGGAGATGAATAATGTTGGGAGAGAGATAGAGCTAGAGTGTTGGAGGGGGTGGTAGTGGAGTTGCTTCTAACAAATGGTGGGATAGGCTTGCTAGACAAATGGAGGGCACGCCCGCAATATCAATAAGAGAGGAGATGGTTGCTTGTTGTCTGTGCATGTGCGTGTGAGAGACGGGTCAGGAGGCATGCACGAATGATGAGGGGGGACGATGTGGCTGTGGTAAGAAGACGTAACTACATAGGAAGATCAATCGCCCTTTGTAAGAGAAAGGAGGGACATAACTTGTGAGGTACATCGATCGATGGGGGGTAGTTAAAGTTGATCTAGGTATATGTTGGGAGATTGATCGGTATACATGCATGTGTGTGTTAGAAGAAAATGAGGCGCGAGGAGTAGGATAGAGAGAGAGAGGGATGCATGTAGGAGGTGGTATGAGAGGTATACTATATCAAGGGTGAGGAGTGTGCGAGTACGAGAACGATGAAAAGAGTGGTGGGATGGAGGCATGGACAGTGACAAGAGAAGATGGGAAGCTTTTGTTTGTGCTACGCACACCTGGCTAGAGAGGCATATCGATCGATGTGTGCCGTAAAGAAGGAGCTGGGGGCCTACACACACCGTGGGTGAATGACCTAAAGTGAAAAGACGAATTTGCGTGATGGAGATAGAGAATGCTGAGGGAGGGTGAGAGGGATGCGGGCGTGTGCATGCACAAGAGAAAGTTAGCGCTAGCTACAAAGATAAGAAGGTTGTGTGGGTGTAAAAGACGGATAGAGACATATATACTTCATTATAAAAAGCGAATTCAGATATTTGAAGAATTTATAATAGTGTTTCAAACCAACGGATGTGTGAATATATATAACGGTGATACACATGGTGTGGTTATGAACATGGTATACTACATTTAATATATTTTATCTCTACTCTTATAAAAAACGGAGTTGTTGATGATGGTGTGCTTGCCATCCTGCATTATAGGCCGTCTGATTTATATCTGGCGGATAGCAAGGAAGCTATGATGGTTGAAGTTGGCAACAATCATGATTGTAGATTCTTATTAAAATATAGAAACGAATTCAAATTTAGTTCGAATTGCAGCGGTAGTATAGACATTTGGAATGCACTAAAATGTTGATATGAGTAGGTTACATGCATTATACAGCAAGCGAAAAAATTTAATCGGACATAACATGGATTCATACTCCCTCCTTCCATCTATATAAGGCGTAATGAGGTTTTTAAGATCGCCTTTGACTATTGACAAGATTAATAGTACATGACATGCACAATGTGAAAATTATATCATTGAAAGAACCTTTCACAGACGAATTTAACGGTGTGCTTTGTGTAAGTTGCATGTCATATATCCTTGCTCTAATATTTGGTCAAAGTTAGCATCGAAAAACGCATTAGTCCCTATATAGATGGAAAGAGGGAGTAGCTTTGAATAACATTTGTATAGTAAAACGGGGCAAGACTCTCTCTTTGTGTTGTGTGAATAGTTTTATTTTTTTCGTTTTCTTTTTGGTTGAGGGAAGTGCGAATTGATTTGGTACGTACAAGTACAATATTACTATACTTTAGGCTTGTCCCTAAAATTCAACCCGCGTCTTGTTATATCCGGAAAATTCAGATATCGTGCTCCCAAAAATGGCGTCTTCACAACCCGCGCCTTGCTATCTCGAAATTACAACGCGCGCGAAAACTCCCTCCAGCTACCAAATCCCGACACGCAAAATCCCCCTTCTAACCCTGAGTCGAAAGGGCCGCTAGTTCAAATCGGTGGGGGGTACTTTTGTAACACACCCTACATTTTGGACAAGCGCGTTCCCAAGTCATGCTTCACCCCTCCCATCGCCCCCTTTTCGCCATTCGAAATCCCAGGCCGCCATAACCTCTCCGCTCCAGCCGCGAAACCCCACCCTCCTCCGTCCGCCACGTCACCGCTGCCCAGCCGGAGCCTCTTCCCCGAGGATGTCGTCAACCGCAACAGCTCGACGTCCCTCGTCTACCTCCCCGGATGAGGATCCGTCGTCCATCTCGTCATCCAGACGGTTCAGCCGCCCCGTCCTCCACCTCCAAGGAGTTGCTCTGATGATCGCCTCCTCTATCGCGGCTGCTCCATCCCCACAGCGCCGCCTTATCCTGCTCCACCGGAACCGCAGCATCCTCACCGACTCCTCGGATGAAGCCGAGGCCTACTCGGCACCACCAAAGAGGTTGTACACTCATCGCATCGCACCTTCTCCTTAACTCGACCTCCCGTCGCTGACGGTGCTCCATCCCACACCCCCATGGAGCGGCTACCTTGAAGCCGGCGCCGTGGGCGACATCTCCACGACGGCTCTCCCCCAGTACGAGGCCCCTTCGGCGGCGGCGTCCATACTAGCCGGATCTACTGCTGCTCCTCCGGCTCTCGCTCGATCGCTCGCTCGCCTAGCTGCTGCTGCTGCTCTCCCCCTCGCTCGTGTTGCTGCTCTGCTCCGATTAAGCCACACTTCAGTCGACTGAATCGACTTTTGGGTCAGTCAATTTTCAGGGGTTGGGGGGGCTCGTCGGAGTTAAGGAAGAACCACCCACAGCGGTGACGGGGGCTCGCCGGAGAGGTACCCCACTATCTATCTTACGGTTCAGGGTGGGGGGCTAGAGGGATGGCCGGGGTGGCGGTGGCGAGTTGTTTCGGGGCGGTGAGGCGGTGCTGGAGCCGGCGGTTCGGCCGGTGGTGGCTGGTGGCTCAGGGGGGTGCAGGTTGAAGATGAACTGCAGACCCTCCCTAAACTACATGTCAAGTGCCTCTCTGCTACCATTGCGTTCATTTTCGGCAGTAGCATTCAGATTCCACAGTAAGTTTCAGTTTTGACAGTTAAGTTCAAAGTCAACAGTTTTTACCTCATCTGTTGTAGTCAGGTGGTTTTTGGTGATGTTAATTTTACATCCATTTTACATCATCTATTGGAGATGGTATTAGAATCCCACTTGATATTGACGATGTCTGTCTTGTGCTGCTTCAGCCTTGACGTCTTACGGCTCACCGGAGCTGCTCCAACGACAGAACGATCCATTAGAACAGAGCAGTGCCCTGGACGCCGTCTACAGATTCCTCAGATCTTCCTCCACACCTCCGACAGCCACCTCTGCCTCAACTGCTTCAGCGACCAACCCAATGATGTTGAGGTCGACACGGCTACGGCAAAGAGGTTGTACACTTGTTGCATCACTTATTACTATACATTCACGTCGATCCATTAGGGCTATTTTGGTTCAACGGAAAAATATCGATCCACTGGTTGTTACCATCACTCTAAATTTCTGCATGCTCTCCTTACATAATCTCACCATATTTTTTTCGTATGCATGTCAGATATTGTACACGGTCATGCTGAACATGTAGAGAAAAAGAGAAGAGTTTTGCGCGGCAATACAATGTCATGCAGACATCGCTCCATGGTGGGTTCAATGGCAAACCCTCCCCATCCCTCTCCAGATTGTAATCCAGAGGAAGATATCTGTTCTGAGGCGGATTCGGACGCTGGTGACCACTCCTATTTACCCCCAAGGTGTTTGCTCTACCTTGGCATGATGATGTTAGTCATATCATGCAAATGTTGCCTTGTAGTGCCTACTTTTGACATCATATACGTCATCTGCTTAGTTAGGCATGTTCTACAATGGCACCTGTTTAGTTTCTATATCACATATGGGAATTATGCAGTCTCATGCCTTTTAGCCAGCCATAATATATGTGAAATGTGCAATGCCATCCTGTTTAACCAGGCATCATATATTTGAATGGTATCTTGCGCATCCTTTTCTTCATTACATTTCCATTTGTCAATAATGTTTGTACATTAAACTACTCTTCCTGTGAATCAGCCATTTGGGTGGGAGATGGAAAAATCTGGAGTGAAAACAAGGCCTTCAGAGCAGACAGTGCTACCTGTCGAAGTAGATCTCTTGTTGGGTCCCGATAGGTCCTATTCCCCTATTGAGGTGTATGCTCTAACTTGGCACGGTTATACTGCTCATATCATGCATACGGTGTCTTGCATTGCATAGTTTAGACATCATATACACAATATTCAACACCATGTTCTTAGTTTAGACATCATATCGAATGCCCTCTGTTTAGCATATAAATCACATATGTGAATTAAATGATGCGATCCTGATTACTTAGATAACATGTAGGTGAATTATGTCATGCGATCCTGTTTAGTTATTAATCATATCTTTGAATTATGTTATGCCATGCTATCCAGTTTAGATAGACATCATATATGTGAAATTATGTCATGCTATCCGTTTTAGTTAAATAATATACATGTCAACTAGTTCATGTCCTCTTTTTTCCACACTATCTATTGCATCTGTCTCTCATACAATGTCTGTACATTTAACTATGTTTCCTGTTTATCAGCCATTTGAATTGGAGCGGGTGATGCCAGTATCTAGCGGACTAAAAACACGGTCTTCAAATAAAACAGTGCTACCTCTTGGTGGAGATAGCACCCCGATTGTACATGCACAAGAACCAGCCCTACCACACATAACCCAAACTCTCGCAGATTGTACCCCTACTACGATGGACAGATAACCAGCTTCACCCAATCTAACCCCAACCCGAGCCTATAGTAACCCAGTTCCTGTTGACACAGCACCATCTCCACCATAGAGCTCCCAAACAAGAGCAGTTAGTAAGGCAGCTCCGTTGCCCAAAGGGCCAGTACTATCACGGCGAACCCCAACTCCACCAGTTAGTATGCCTATTCCTGTGGAGGAAGCACAACCAGCTAGTCGTAGTTTAGCATCTATCGCATTTGATGTTGTTAAATCGTATGTGTGTATCTTCCCATCTTGGAAATATTATACTGAAGATGAAGGAAAATGCCAGTTGCAGGTGTTTGTCCAGGAGTTATGTGTAAGTAATGTTATTCATGGCAGTTACTTTGCTTCATCCCATACATCCTACCTCCATGATGGTTATAATACAGCAAATTTTCCCATTTTTCTCTATAGAGAAGGACTGATTTGGAAACTCGGGATGAGGTAACCTGTGCTAATACCTCTGCTATCTTCAAGAATGCTTGGTGGCAGTATCGGAATTACCTGAAGAAAACGTACTTCACCGGCAAAGAAACTCATCAAATTCCCTTACGTTCTCCTGAGACACATTTACTGGACGATGACTGGGAACTCCTTGTTTTGTACTGGTCACGAACCAAGAATGTGGTAAGGTCTATGAGCTCATTTTCTATTTTTAAGTATTATATTCTTGCGTCTTACTGTACTCTGTTCATGTAGAACAAGTGCATAAACCTGAAGAACAACTGTTCTAATTTAAGATTCCATTACTACCATAGGACATAGATATATGTTTGCTTGATGCTTTTATTATGTACTAGTACTTGGCAATAGAAGACTTGGTAGTTTAATCATGTCCACCTTACTAATGAACTGGTTCACCGAAATGAGTTTCATATACTAGTACATGCTAAACTTGTTATGTGTCTGCTTGTTTCTTCTTTTAGAATGCTGACAGACTATTGGGGAAGAGTGCCTTATTAAGCAACGGTAAAGGAAGTAATGCAGATAAGGTTCAGGATAGTGACACGCCCTGTCTTGGTTTAGTGTTGGAGTTACTGGCCACTACCGCTTGCACAAGCTATTCAAACTCACTATCTGAATCAGTTCGGTTTCTTGAGTCTCAACTACAAGCTGAAAGACATCGTTCAGCTCTGCTGCGACAAGAAGCGGAAGGACTGCGAAAGTCCCTGGAGCATTCAGATGCATACTTTCTGGTGCAACAGCAAGCGTTGGAGGATTTTAGCGCCAAACAGGACAAAGCTAATCAGCTTGCTAAGCTTATTGCCAGCATGGTGGATACCCAGGATAACGTTTCTTGAGCTCTTATGAACTTGTTTCAGTTATGCTCTTGTTTTGCTGCCGCGTTTATTTGCACTGGTGGCAATTTTGACGGCCAGTGTATATGATATGCTGCTTTGTTCCCTATATTTGCAATGGTGGCGAACTTTGATGCCCAGTGCATGTAATGTGTGTAATAGCCGTGATAGCCTAGCGTTAGTTGCTTGCTTATTTATTTCCTTGTTGTCTTGTTTATTTGTTTGCTTGTAGTCATTGCAGTTCTTTTTCCGCGATTAACTAGTGGCTGCAATAATCTGTTTTTTTTAAACTAGGCCACAATAACCATGGGCTAATATTTACTGTAGTGACACTGGGCCTCCGACGGGCCGTAGAAATAGTGGGTCTTCTACGGGCCATAGAAACAGTAGGCCTTCTACGGGCCGTAGAAACAATGGGCCTTCTACGGGCCGTATCATCAATGGGCCTTATACGGGCCGTATGATCGATTGGCCAAACATGGGCCAATAACAGGCTGCATTATGGCCGTAAACGGGCTAGAGTTGGAATCGTCTGTTCATGGTCCGACCGTAACGGGCCATCGTTAATAGGCCATATTTGAGGACGCTATGAAAATGGCCCAACGTATTAATGGACCAAAAACGGGCCGACTGTAACCACGGGCTGAATTTGGCCCACAAGCAGAAAATGACAGTAATGGGCCGTAAGTAAACGAATGCTGGAAATGAGCCCAAGAATAAATGGGCTCTAAGAAGGCCGAAAGATAACATGGGCTGGAAATGGCCCAACGGAATAACATGCCGTTAATGGGTATAAAGTGATACAATGTTCATTACGGGCGAGTTTCACCATGGGCCGTTAATAGGCCAAGAGTTACATAGGGCCTCATATGGGCCGAAAGACGTCAAGGGCTATACATGGGCCATAAGTGAAAACGGGCTGGAATCATATTGGATGACCCAGATGATGCTACTGGGCCTAATTCGGATAGGGCGTAATGGGCCTTGGGTTAGCGTGCTGTAAATGGGCTATATGCGAACAGGCCGTTAACAGGCTTTCCATGGGCCGGCCCGCCACCTTTTGACCAAGTCAAACGGGTCGGCCTTTTCACATGAATGGGCCTCTGTTGGGACGTGCCACATGTCGACGTATCATAGGCGCCTATCTGACTGACTGACGAGCTGACACGTGTTTCGTCCGCCAATAAGAATTTTACACATGGAAATTTCCCATTGGTCGGGGCTGTTAACGGGTTATCAGATCCAAAACCCGGCCAGATAGCTTAACGGCATTCCGTTACGGTGGATTCCACGTGTCGGTCACCCTTGACGAAAGCACTTCTATGAGGCGCGATTTATCGTCATGGAAGTGGACACTTCCGTGATGATAATTTTGGTAATGTCATGAAACACTTCTACGACAGCACAAGTATGACTATCTTGATTCTGTCATAAATTTGTCACGGATGTACATGCATGACAAAAAAGTGACCTACTATGACAAACACGTATCATCACGGAAGTGTATTTTTTTGTACTGGAAGCTTCACAAGAGGGCAGTAAACTCTGTTGAACCGGCGGTGCCTCAGTATCTGCGCTTGTCTGAGAAGCCCATTTTATGGAGTAGATAGGATCACCCACCCCGGGTTGATAATCCGGGTCATCTAGCCTTAGTGGTGGCACCTCAGGTTGGGGGTATAAATTCACCAAGGTGCTTACTGATGGGGGAAGCAGTATCAATATTCTTTACTATGATACCTTCCGCCGTATGGGGTTGACAGATAAGAATCTTAAACCATCGAACACCGTTTTTCATGGTCTGGTGCCGGGTAAGTCTGCGTATCCAGTGGGCAAGATAGCCCTAGAGGTGACCTTTGGAGATGATCATGATTCAAGGTCAGAAACATTGACTTTTGAGGTGGTGAAAATCAAGAGTCCGTATCATGCCCTGTTTGGGCGACCGACTTATGCCAAGTTCATGGCGAGGTCGTGTTATGTTTATATGCAGCTTAAGATACCAGGTCATAAGGGAACCATCACATTACATGGGAGCAGGAAGATTGCTTTGGAATGTGAGGAAGGTGATGCGGCTTACGCTGAGTCGGTTTGTGCCACAGAAGAGCTGAAGTTTTATAAGGACAAGGTTGATCTGGCAGACATGACTTCTTTGAAAAAGCAAACTACGGAGCACGATCCAGCGTTGAAGTTTAAATCGGCCACAGACACTAAGATGGTTGATTTTGTTCCTGGTGATTCATCCAAGCAGTTCAGCATCAGTGCTAACCTGGATCCCAAATAGGAAAGCGCGCTCATCGAGTTCATCCGTGAGAACCAGGACATCTTTGCATGGAAGCCTTCTAACATGCCAGGTGTACCGAGGGAACTCGCTGAGCACACACTGATACGTCCATTTTGCATCATGCTTTTATATCAATATTTATTGCATTATGGGCTGTTATTACACATTATGTCACAATACTTATGCCTATTCTCTCTTATTTTACAAGGTTTACATAAAGAGGGAGAATGCCGCAGCTGGCATTCTGCCTAGAAAAGGAGCAAATATTAGAGACCTATTCTGCACAGCTCCAAAAGTCCTAAAACTTCACGGATGATGTTTTCCAAATATATAAATAACATTGAGCGCAAGAACTTCACCAGGGGGCCACACCCTGCCCACGAGGGTGGGGGCGCGCCCTACCCCCTGGGCAAGCCCCCTACCTCGTGGGCCCCCTGGTGGCCCTGCAGTGACCATCTTCTGCTATATGGACTTTTTCGATGGGAAAAAAATTCATAAGCCATCTTCTCGGACGAAACTCCGACGCCACGAGGCGGAACCTTGGCAGAACCAATCTAGGGTTCTAGCGAGGCTGTTTTCCTGGGGAAACTTCCCTCCCGGAGGGGGAAATCATCGCCATCGTCATCACCAATGCTCCTCACATCGGGAGAGGGCAATCTCCATCAACATCTTCATCAGCACCATCTCATCTCAAAACCCTAGTTTATCTCTTGTATCCAATTCTTGTCTCCAAGTCTGGGATTGGTGCTAGTAGGTTGCGAGTAGTGTTAATTACTCCTTGTAGTTCATGCTAGTTGGTTTAATTGGTGGAAGATCATATGTTCATATCCTATATGCACATTAATACCGCTCTGATTATGAACATGTTTATTCCTTATGAGTAGTTACTTTTGTTCCTTAGGACATGGGAGAAGTCTTGCTATTAGTAGTCATGTGAATTTGGTATTCGTTCAATATTTTGATGAGATGTATGTTGTCTCTCCTCTAGTGGTGTCATGTGAACATCTACTACATGACACTTCACCATTGTTTGGGCCTAGAGGAAGGCATTGGGAAGTAATAAGTAGAAGATGGGTTGCTAGAGTGACGGAAGCTTAAACCCTAGTTTATGTGTTGCTTCGTAAGGGGCTGATTTGGATCCATATGTTTCGTGCTATGGTTAGGTTTACCTTAATACTTTTGTTGTATTTGCGGATGCTTGCAATAGAGGTTAATCATAAGTGGGATGCTTGTCCAAGTAAGGGCATCACCCAAGCACCGGTCCACCCACATACCAAATTATCAAAGTACCGAACGCGAATCATATGAACGTGATGAAAACTAGCTTGACGATATTCCCATGTGTCCTCGGGAGCGCTTTACATCATACAAGAGTTTGTCCAGGCTTGTCCTTTGCTACAAAAAGTATTGGGCCACCTTGCTGCACCTTATTTACTTTTGTTACTTGTTGCTCGTTACAAATTATCTTATCGCAAAACTATCTGTTACCACTTATTTCAGTACTTGCAGAGAATACCTTGCTGGAAACCGCTTATCATTTCCTTCCGCTCCTCGTTGGGTTCAACACTCTTACTTATCGAAAGGACTACGATAGATCCCCTATACTTGTGGGTCTTCAAGACTCTTTTCTGGCACCGTTGCCGGGGAGTGAAGCGCCTTTGGTAGGTGGAATTTGTTAAGGAAAAATTTATATAGTGTGCTGAAATTTACTATCACTTGTTACTATGGAAAGTAATCCTCTGAGGAGCTTGTTCGGGGTATCTTCACCCTGACCAGTAGAGCAAAGAGTTGCTCCTCAACCCACTGAACCTACTGAAAATGAAAATGCTTTCTTTGAAATTTCTTTGGGTATGGTAGAAAAACTGCAGCTGTACCCAGAGATGGAACAAAACATCCTGATGAGCATCTAATATATGTGGATGAAGTTTGTGGATTATTTAAGCTTGCAGCTGTACCCAGAGATGTTGTTAAGAAGAAGGTCTTCCCTTTATCTTCGAGGGGAGATGCATCGACATGGTATAGGCTATGTGATGATATGGAGTCTTGGAACTACAAACGATTGAAATTGGAATTTCATCAAAAGTTTTATCCTATGCATCTTGTTCATCGTGATCGCAATTATATATATAATTTTTGGCCTCGCGAAGGAGAAAGCATCGCTCAAGCTTGGGGGAGGCTTAAATCAATGTTATATTCATGCCCCAATCATGAGCTCTCAAGAGAAATGATTATTCAAAAAATTTATGCTTGGCTTTCTTGTAACAATCGCACCATGCTTGATACTTCTTGTGCTGGCTCTTTTATGCTGATGACTATTGAATTCAAATGGGATTTATTGGAAATAATTAAACACAACTCCGAATATTGGGACCTCGACAATGGTAAGGATTCAGGTATAACACCTCGTTTTGATTGTGTTAAATCTTTTATGGATACTGATATTTTTCGTAAATTTAGCACTAAATATGGACTTGACTCTGAGATAGTAGCTTCTTTCTGTGAATCTTTTGCTGCTTATGTTGATCTCCCCAAGGAGAAGTGGTTTAAATATCATCCTCCCATAGAAGTAAAAGTAGCTGCACCTATTAAAGTTGAATAAAAGACTATTACTTATAATGATCCTATTGTTCCTACTTCTTATGTTGAGAAACCACCTTTCCCTGTTGGGATAAAGGATCATGCTAAAGCTTCAATTGTGGTTCGTAGAAGCAATATTAAAACATATACACCTCCTGAGCAAGTTAAAGTTGAACCTAATATTGCTATTGTTAAAGATGTCTTGTCTGATAATATAGATGGGCATGTTATTTATTTCTGTAATGAAACTGCTAGAATTGCTAAACCCTGTGATACAGATAAACCTAGACCTGTGGTAGGCATGCATGTTATTTCTGTTAAAATAGGAGATCATTGTTATCATGGCTTGTGTGATATGGGTGCTAGAGCTAGTGCAATACCTATTGACTTATACAAAGAAATTATGCATGACATTGCACCCGCTGAGTTAGAAGATAATTATGTCACAATTAAAATTGCTAGTAGACATACTATTTCACCAATGGGAATTGTTAGAGATGTTGAAGTCTTGTGTGGGAAAACTAAATATCCTGCTGATTTTCTTGTTCTTGGTTCCCCACAAGATAGTTTTTGTCCCATTATATTTGGTAGACCCTTCTTAAATACTGTTAATGCTACCATAGATTGCAAAAGGGATGTTGTTACTATCGGTTTAGATGATATGACTCATGAATTTAATTTTTCTAAATTTAGTAGACAACACCGTGAAGAAGAATTACCTAGTAAGGATGAAATTATTGGTCTTGCTTCTATTGCCGTACCTCCTAGTTATCCTTTAGAACAATATTTGCTAGACCTGAAAATGATATGTTTATGAATGAAAGAAGGGAATTAGATGAAGTATTCTTTAAACAGGAACCTATTCTGAAAAAGAATTTACCTGTTGAAATCCTAGGGGATCCTCCTACACCCAAGGGTGATCCCGTGTTTGAGCTTAAACCATTACCTGATACTCTTAAATATGCTTATCTTGCTGAGAAAAAGATTTACCCTATTATTATTAGTGCTAACCTTTCAGAACATGAAGAAGAGAGATTATTAAAAACTCTAAAGAAGCACCGTGCTGCTATTTGGTATACTCTTGATGATCTTAAGGGCATTAGTCCCACTCTATGTCAACATAAAATTAATTTGGAAGCAGATGCTAAACCAGTTTGTGATCATCAACACCGACTGAATCCTAAAATGAAAGAAGTGGTAAGAAAGGAGATACTAAAGCTCCTTGAGGCAGGTATTATTTATCCCGTTGCTGATAGTAAGTGGGTAAGTCCTGTCCATTGTGTCCCTAAGAAGGGAGGTATTATTGTTGTTCCTAATGATAAAGATGAATTGATTCCTCAAAGAATTATCATTGGTTATAGGATGGTAATTCATTTCCACAAATTAAATAAGGCTACTAAAAAAGATCATTACCCCTTACCTTTTATCGATCAAATGCTAGAAAGATTATCCAAACATACACATTTTTGCTTTCTAGATGGTTATTCTGGTTTCTCTCAAATACCTGTGTCAGCCAAAGATCAATTAAAGACTACTTTTACATGCCCTTTTGGTACTTTTGCTTATAGACGTATGCCTTTTGGTTTATGTAATGCACCTGCTACCTTTCAAAGATGCATGATGGCTATATTCTCTGACTTTTGTGAAAAGATTTGTGAGGTTTTCCTGGACGACTTTTCCGTGTATGGATCTTCTTTTGATTATTGCTTGAGCAACCTTGATCGAGTTTTGCCGAGATGTGAAGAAACTAATCTTGTCTTGAATCGGGAAAAGTGCCAGTTTATGGTTAATGAAGGTATTGTCGTGGGGCACAAAGTTTCTAAAAGAGGTCTTGAAGTTGATAAAGCCAAGGTTGATGCTATTGAAAAGATGCCATGTCCCAAGGACATCAAAGGTATATGAAGTTTCCTTGGTCATGCCGGTTTTTATAGGAGGTTCATCAAGGACTTCCCAAAAATCTCTCGGCCTCTGACTAATTTATTACAAAAATACATACCATTTGTCTTTGATGATGATTGTGTAGAAGCATTTGAAATACTTAAGAAAGCATTGATCTCTGTACCTATTGTTCAGCCACCTGATTGGAATTTACACTTTGAAATTATGTGTGATGCTAGTGATTATGTTGTAGGTGTTGTTCTAGGACAAAGAGTTGATAAGAAACTAAATGTTATTCAATATGCTAGTAAAACTCTAGACAATGCTCAAAGAAATTATGCTACTACTGAAAAAGAATTCTTAGCAGTTGTATTTGCTTGTGATAAGTTTAGACCTTATATTTTTGATTCTAAAGTAACTATTCACACTAATCATGGTGCTATCAAATATCTTATGGAAAAGAAAGATGCTAAACCTAGGCTGATTAGATGGGTTCTCTTGCTTCAAGAATTTGATTTACATATTGTTGATAGAAAAGGAGCTGAGAACCCTGTTGCAGACAACTTGTCTAGGATAGAAAATGTGCTTGATGACCCACTACCTATTGATGATAGCTTCCCTGATGAGCAATTAAATGTCATAAATACTTCTCATACTGCTCCATGGTATGCTGACTATGCTAATTACATTGTTTCTAAGTTTACACCACCTAGTGTCACATACCAGCAAAAGAAAAAGTTCTTCTATGATTTGAGGCATTACTTTTGAGATGACCCACATCTTTATAAAGAAGGAGTAAATGGCGTTATTAGATGTTGTGTACCTGAGCATGAACAGGAACAGATCCTACGTAAGTGTCACTCTGAAGCTTATGGAGGACACCATGCTGGAGATAGAACTGCACATAAGGTACTGCAATCTGGTTTTTATTGGCCTACTCTCTTCAAGGATGACCGTAAGTTTATCTTATCTTGTGATGAATGTCAAAGAATTGGTAATATTAGTAGACGTCACGAAATGCCTATGAATTATTCACTTGTTATTAAACCATTTGATATTTCGGGCTTTGACTATATGGGACCTTTTCCTTCCTCTAATGGCTATACACATGTTTTAGTTGCTGTTGATTACGTTACTAAGTGGGTAGAAGCTATTCCAGCTAGTAGTGCTGATCATAACACTTCTATTAAAATGCTTAAAGAAGTTATTTTTCCAAGGTTTGGAGTCCTTGGATATTTAATGACTTAAAGTGGCTCACATTTTATTCATGGTGCTTTAAGTAAAATGCTTGCTAAATATGATGTTAATCATAGAATTGCATCTCCTTATCACCCTCAGTCTAGTGGTCAAGTAGAATTGAGTAATAGAGAACTCAAATTAATTTTGCAAAAGACTATTAATAGGTCTAGAAAGAATTGGTCCAAGAAACTTGATGATGCATTATGGGCCTATAGAACTGCATATAAAAATCCTATGGGTATGTCTCCGTACAAAATGGTCTACGGAAAAGCATGTCACTTACCTCTCGAACTAGAACACAAGGCTTATTGGGCTATTAAAGAACTTAATTATGATTTTAAACTTGCCGGTGAGAAGAGGTTATTTGATATTAGCTCACTTGATGAATGCAAAACCCAGGCCTACGAAAATGCCAAGTTGTTTAAAGAAAAAGTTAAAAGATGGCATGACTAAAGGATACAAAAGCGTGAGTTTAACGTAGGTGATTATGTATTGCTATATGTAACATCCCAAATTTTCAATTTGGAATGTTATACACTAGATCATCATTGCATATCATATTTTATTTTGCTTTTGGTTTGATCCTAGAAATTCCACGCAACTCAAGGACCCACGGAGAGACTTGGGGATTTCTTTATTTTCATATTTTCAGTTTTCTCAAATTTTGAGAATAGGATCATTTCATTTTAATTATTTTATCATCAATTGTTTCTATTACAAAAATATGAGAGAGGGAATAAAATGACTTTCCCAAAATAAAGAAATATTGAGGATTTAATAATAAAATCAAATAAGATTTTATTTCGGAGTTTTTCGGTATTTTATTTGAATTTAGGAAAAATGTGCGTTTTTCAAAATTGCATTTAGGCCCCAAAAAAATGTTCACCTTGTGCGACTTGATTTTAGAAGCCCGGGTTCGGGATTTTTGGAGTCCATTTAGTATTTCTTTTATTTGTTTTTTTGCGCGAAATAATTAAAAAAAATGCGAACCGACTTTGGGCCGTACCCGAGCGGGACTCCGCCCGGGGGCAGCCTTTATAAGCCGCCCGACCCGAGCCGCCGAGCCCATCAGCCGCCGCCAGCCCACCGCGCCTGAAACCCTAACCCTAGCCACCGCTTCCCCGCCGCCACCGCCCGCCGCCGTCGCCGGACCCGCCGCCCGAGGTCAACCTCGTTTTCGCCGCCGTTTTTTTTTAAAAGTCGCGGTTTTTTTTAAATAGATCGGTTTTCCGACCCGAGCGTTCGTCCGTTCGTTCGTTCTAGCGAACGTTCGTCGTTTTTCTTTTTTCTCAGATTAAATCCGTGATTTTTATGATCACGATTCCTGATCCGATTTTCGTTTTAGTATAACTTTTCGCTCGTTTACCAGAATCAGGCGATTCAAGCGCCTGGAGTTTCGTCTCGAAACCCTCTATCCGTTTAACCAACTTAAACAAGTTTTTGCCACTGTAAAAATTTCCCTAGATCCAGAATAGTAAATGAAGCTTGTTTCTTTTGCCGTTTGACTTTCGTTGCTTCGTTTGATTTGATTCTTTTTGCAAACCGGAGTTCTTAAGTTGAACCTTCTGGTTAGATCTCTTATTTGAGTTTTACCCGTGCATTAGATGAATACTTATTGTATGCTTGTTTGTTTGTCTGCGATAGAATACCCGGAGTGCGCCGCCTGTTACTTCGAATCTCTAGGTTTCGCGGATCATCAGCAAGGCAAGTAACACTTTGATCATACCTCCTACTACCCAGTTTTATTGCATTAGATCAATCCTCAAACATTGCATGATTAGGATCTAATTCAATTTTGGGATGGGAAGTAGTTGAGGTAGTACCTATTACCTGTTATATTATCAAACCTTGGGAGTTACTTCTATGTTGCCTATTATGCCATGCTATGCTAGTAGACGTGGATTGGGTGAGTGATATCCATGACAGATGTGAGTTTGTTAATTAATGGTTTATCTAAGGTGGCAACTTAAACAAACATCTGGGTGGATTAAGGTACCTTGGTATTCCAGGATTTCCTGTTTTTCTTTATGGACCGCCACCCAGGCCTAAAGGGATCATGAGATTTTTCATACTAGAAACTTCCGTGTGCAGCCACAAGCTATTATGGGCTCTAGAATAGTTGATTAAGTCGTGCGAACTCTTACAGGGTAGACTAGCAGGTGTAGGGGAAAGTAGGTGTAACGGCCTATCCATCGTAAGGTGCTAGCGCTTCTGAAAGACTATGTCTCGGTCATCCGTCTTCTCAAACACCATGTAGTGCGAGAAACCAAACGGAGGCGACCGAGTCTTGTGGGGAAAAGTGCGCAAACCTCTGCAGAGTGTATAAACTAATCATTGTTAGCCGTGTCCCCGGTTATGGACATCTTGAGTATCTAGTACTTGGATTATCATGTGAATCTCAACATGTTACTCTCTAATTTAATTTTGTTGGGTTTTGTTTAATGATGATGCTTAATTGGGATTTAGAATGCTGTCAACCATTCTCAATGTTTAACAACTACCATGATAGTTAAATAAAATTTATTCCTTTGCAGTAGGGAAAAATTGGCTTTTCGCAAAACTGTAACCATAGAGCTTTCCACCAGCCAAATATGCATATAGTATAGCTGTTTCATTCCATTACTCTCTATGTGTTACTTTGCCAGCATATTCCATGTGCTGACCCGTTTCAGGCTGCAACGTTAATGTTGCAGACTTTTCAGATGATGATTAAGGAGTTTTAGTCGTGGTTCTATACTTAGTGATGCCGTTGGAGTTGATGGACTCACTTATCTTCCAAGCCTTCCGCTATTATAATTATTAGATGGCCTTAAGCCATATTTATTGTAATAAGTTCTCTATTGAGACACTCGATGTAATAAGTGTGTGATTGCTATTCTGTTATAAATCCTCCAAGTACTGTGTGGGGTCAACATTACTGATCCAGGGATGACACCTGAGCACAGAGATCAGACTGTTTGAGGTCTGCTCGCTACAGAGATGGTATCAGAGCACACGCTGACTGTAGGACACGACCACTAAGCTAAAGATCTAGATCACTATTCACTCTCTTCTCTTCTGACCTCTCATCTTTTCTACTCTTTAGATGGCGGATGCAAGGAACAAGTTCACGCAACCGGATGACGATACACCCTTTGGACGTCACTTGAAGGAAGTCACTAGATACCTGAACATAGGAGTACCAAGCTTCACCAGAACCTACAACGCCACTTTACCTGAAGAAGAGCGCTGGATGATTCAAGTTCAAGTTCCAGGAAGGACGTTCATGCCAGTCACTGAGCCCATAGAGTTTTCTTTTGATGCACCAACTTGGAGTCTGGGAAAGAGCATGGCAGCTCACATCGCCATGGGACGCATTGGAGAAGTCTACCGCAATGATCTCAAGGATACTATCTACCAGATTTGTGGGCGCCGAGATGAGCACTGGGAGATGATCAGCACTAGAAAGGATAGATCAATTACAGCTTTTATCCAGGAATTAAACCAGCACATTCGACAACAGGAGAACCAGATGTGCGCCGACATGATAGATCTGAAGAAGGCTAGGACAAGAATCAAGGAACTGGAGGAAGAACTCAAGGCTATACGTGAAGATTATGAAGAAGAAATTGAAGTATTCTTGGAGAAGAATGACGATTTGATCAAGAAGATCGGGATATTTATGGGAGGCCCTACACCAGTAGATGAAGACGAAGAACCTAAGGAGATTCGCCCAGAAGACTACATCATCATCGACAACACCGACTCGGATCCAGATGATAGCGATGATGACTATGTTGATGAAGCCGGGGCAGATATCATGGAGTCTGCAACCGAAGAATATTTCTAGTAGACCACCTCATCAGTAGTAATAGTCCACCATGTAAATACAGTAGTCCGAGCACTTTTGTGATAGTTAGATCGATTGTATGCCCTTGTTTGAATGAATGAAGTGAATTGTTTGCTTTTGCCTCATGTGCATATGGGTAGTGTTTTCTCTTTAGACCCCCTCTATTCTTAACTCTCATCTTTTCTAAACCTTCAGATGCCTCCGAGACGTGACCCCGGATTCACCTTTCCACCGGAGCTCATCCAGTTGATCCAGCAGCAGAACACATTGATGCAGTTGCTAGTTCAGAATCAGAATCAGGGGAACAACAACAACAACCCACCACCACCACCACCACCTGTTGATCACGTAGCCCGTTTTCTTTGGCTGAATCCGTCGGTGTTCTCCAGTAGCACCGATCCGGTAGTAGCAGATGATTGGCACCGCAAGGCAACTATAGATTTGACCACAGCAGGATGCACAGATCCGGAGAAGGTGAAGTTTGCCGCACATCAACTTGAAGTACCCGCAGCATCATGGTGGGAGAATTTCACAGCCACTTTCCCTGTCGACTCTGTCACATGGGACCAGTTTCAGCAGGCTTTTCATACTGCCCATGTTTCAGCAGGAGCTATGGACATGAAGAAGCGAGAGTTTCGCAACTTGCGCCAAGGAGGACAAACAGTTGGCCACTATGTGGAGGACTTTAGTAAATTAGCACGTTATGCCCCAGATGACGTTGCTACAGATGCATCTAAGCAGGAGAAGTTTCTGGAAGGACTGAATGATGAGTTGAGCATGCAGTTGATGGTAGCAACCTTCAACAACTACCAGGAGTTGGTAGACCGTGCTCTTATGATTGAAGGCAAGCAGCAGCAAATTGAGAACCGCGAGAGGAAGTATGGACAAGGAAGTACAATTCTGGAGCCCAGCCGAAGCCACGTTTTACCCCTAGATCGGGAGGACATTTTCAGCATACCCATGGAGGAGGTAGCTCGCACAATCACAACGACACCAAGAATGGTAATGGCAATGGAGGAAGCAACGGCCAGAATCGTACCAACCCATCAACCCCAGCCAAGAAGGACCTTAGCCAAGTCACTTGCTTTAATTGCCAGAAGACCGGACATTATGCCAATGAATGTCCTGAAGGCCAGAATGGCAATGGAAGCTCTGGGAAGAAGCCGAACCCTTTCAACAGGGGACAGGTGAACCACGTTAACGTGGAGGAGGTTTAAGAGCAGCCGGATGCCGTAATCGGTAAGTTTTTGGGTAAGTCATTTACTGCACTCGTTCTTTTGATACTGGTGCATCACATTCATACATATCAAGGGGATTTGTGGATAAGTATAACTTGCCCACTAAGGTTCTTAGAACACCTATGCTAGTAAGCTCACCAGGAGCGGAGTATATGGCCAGTCAAGGATGTTTTCAAGTGCCATTGAGTATAGGTAGGCATGTGTTTCCCTCGGATTTAATCATTTTGGAATCACAAGGATTGGATGTAATTCTGGGTATGGATTGGCTATCGATGTATGGGGGAAACATCGATTGCGCCAGTAAGACAATTTTTCTTACAACGCCAGAAGGAAGAATGATCAAGTATGTATCCCGGCATGCGCCAAATAGGACACAAGTAAATTCCTTATCAGGAGTTGTGAAGGAGGAAGTATCAGTGGTAAGGGATTTCCCTGAAGTATTTGCAGAAGTGTTGCCAGGCATGCCACCGGATAGAGATATTGAGTTTTTGATTGAGCTATTGCCAGGCACAGTGCCAATATCAAAGAGACCATACAGGATGCCTGCAAAGGATTTGGTGGAAATTAAGAAGCAGATTAAGGAGTTACTGGATAAAGGTTACATTCGCCCAAGTTCGTCGCCTTGGGGATCACCGGTACTTCTAGTGGAGAAAAAGGATGGATCGTTAAGGATGGTTGTTGACTATCTTGGATTGAGTGAAGTAACCATCAAGAACAAGTGCCCACTACCAATGATCAATGATCTGTTTGATCGATTGCAAGGAGCTAAGGTATTTTCCAAGATCGATCTGCGATCAGGATACCACCAGTTGAAGATTCGAGAACAGGATATACCTAAGACAGCTTTTACCACCAAGTATGGGCTATACGAGTATACTGTTATGTCATTTGGTCTGACTAACGCACCTGCCTATTTTATGAACATGATGAACAAAGTGTTTATGGAGTTCTTGGATAAGTTCGTCGTGGTGTTCATTGATGATATTCTGGTTTACTCGAAAAGTGAAGAGGAGCATAAGGAACATTTGCGATTGGTACTTGAGAAGCTCAGAGAACATTAGTTGTATGCCAAGTTCAGAAAATGTGAGTTTTGGTTGAAGGAAGTAGGATTCCTCAGACACGTTATATCCGGAGAAGGTATATCAGTAGATCCCACTAAAGTTGATACCATGACCAAGTGGGAAGTACCAACCACAGTTGGCGAGATCCGGAGTTTCCTTGGACTCGCAGGATACTACCGGAGATTTATTGAGAATTTCTCAAAGATTGCAAAGCCTATGACTGAGTTATTAAAGAAGGATACCAAGTTCATATGGACCGAGGAGTGTGAGGCTAGTTTCCAGGAGTTGAAGAAACGCTTGGTTACTTCACCAGTGTTGATTTTGCTAGACCAGACCAAGGATTATGAGGTGTACTGCGACGCTTCACGTCGAGGACTTGGAGCAGTGCTTATGCAGGAAGGGAGAGTTGTTTCATACGCCTCAAGACAACTGAAACCTCACGAGTTGAATTATGCTATGCATGATTTGGAGTTAGCAGCCGTAGTGCATGCACTGAAGACTTGGAGACATTTCCTCATTGGAAATCATTGTGAGGTGTACACGGATCACAATAGTTTGAAGTACATTTTCACGCAGAAGGAGTTGAACCTCAGACAAAGGAGATGGTTGGAGCTCATCAAGGATTATGATATGAGATTGCATTACCATCCCGGAAAAGCTAATGTAGTAGTTGACGCATTAAGCCGCAAAAGCCATGTCAATACACTAATGACGGGAGAAATACCAAGGGAGTTAGCCGAAAATCTTCGTGAACTATGTTTGGAAATAGTTCCGAGAGGCTATGTAGCAGCATTGGAGATTCAGTCAACTTTGATGGATAGAATCAGAGAAGCTCAGAAGACTGACAAGGAGATTGCCTCTATAAAGGAGAAAATGAGCGAAGGAAAGGCTAAAGGATTTCGTGAGGATGAGCACGACACCCTATGGTTTGAAGACCGTGTTTATGTGCCCAATGACCCAGAAATCAGGAAGTTGATTCTGCAAGAGGCACACGGTTCACCATATTCGATTCACCCAGGAAATACCAAGATGTATTTGGATTTGAAGGATATTTTCTGGTGGACCGGAATGAAGAAAGATATTGCAGAGTATGTAGCAGTTTGTGATGTATGTCAGAGAGTAAAGGCAGAGCATCAGAAGCTAGCAGCATTGCTACAACCATTGCTGATACCCGAATGGAAGTGGGATAAGTTAGGCATGGATTTTATCACGGGATTACCCATGACTCGTTCAGGCTATGACTCGATTTGGGTTGTAGTTGATCGGTTGATGAAAGTAGCTCATTTCATCCCGGTAAAGACCACTTACACCAGTGCTAAGTTGGCAAAGATATACATGACCAGGATTGTATGCTTACATGGAGTTCCGAGGAGTATAGTATCAGATAGAGGAACCCAGTTTACCTCAAAGTTCTGGAATCAGTTGCACGAAACTTTGGGTACCAGGCTAGAGTTCAGCACAGCTTTTCATCCACAGACAGATGGACAGACCGAGAGAGTCAATCAGATTTTGGAGGACATGCTGAGAGCTTGTGCGCTAGATTATGGATCTAGTTGGGACGAGAATTTGCCTTACGCAGAGTTCTCTTACAACAACAGCTATCAATCCAGTTTAAAGATGGTCCCTTTCGAAGCCTTGTACGGAAGGAGGTGCAGGACACTGTTGACGTGGGATGAAGTTGGAGACCGCCAGTTGTTTGGACCTGACTCGATTACGGCGTCTGAATAGAAGGTGAAATTGATTCGCGATAGGCTCAAGATAGCCCAGTCCAGACAGAAGAGTTATGCAGATTCTAAACGCAAGGAGACAGTTTACGAAGTTGGAGATAGAGCTTATTTTCGAGTATCCCCACTCCGGGGAACAAAGCGCTTTGGTGTTAAAGGAAAGTTAGCGCCACGATTCATAGGACCATACCGAGTATTGGAACGTATGGGAGAAGTGGCCTACAAGTTGGAATTACCTGGAGGCTTGTCAGGAGATCATGATGTGTTCCACGTTTCTCAGTTGAAGAAGTGCCACGCGGAGATTGCTGACATACCCTTGAGAGACACAGTGCCATTGGAAGCAATTCAGTTGGATAACGATTTGACCTATGAGGAGAAACCAGTTAAGATTCTAGAGTATGCCAGTCGAGTCACCCGCAGTAAGGTTATCAAGTTCTGTAAGGTTCAGTGGAGCCACCACACGGAGGATGAAGCCACCTGGGAGCGAGAGGAATATTTTCTCAAGGACCACCCTCACCTATTTTCTAGCCAACCCGAATCTCGAGGGCGAGATTCATCTTAAGGGGGTAGGTTTGTAACATCCCAAATTTTCAATTTGGAATGTTATACACTAGATCATCATTGCATATCATATTTTATTTTGCTTTTGGTTTGATCCTAGAAATTCCACGCAACTCAAGGACCCATGGAGAGAGTTGGGGATTTCGTTATTTTCATGTTTGAGTTTTCTCAAATTTTGAGAATAGGATCATTTGATTTTAATTATTTTATCATCAATTGTTTCTATTACAAAAATATGAGAGAGGGAATAAAATGACTTTCCCAAAATAAAGAAATATTGAGGATTTAATAATAAAATCAAATAAGATTTTATTTAGGAGTTTTTCGGTATTTTATTTGAATTTAGGAAAAATGTGCATTTTTCAAAATTGCATTTAGGCCCCAAATAAATGTTCACCTTGTGCGGCTTGATTTTAGAAGCCCGGGTTCGGTATTTTTGGAGTCCTTTTAGTATTTCTTTTATTTGTTTTTCTGCGCAGAATAATTAAAAAAAACGCGAACCGACTTTGGGCCGTACCTGAGCGGGACTCCGCCCGGGGGCAGCCTTTATAAGCCGCCCGACCCGAGCCGCCGAGCCCATCAGCCGCCGCCAGCCCTCGCGCCCAAAACCCTAACCCTAGCCGCCGCTGCCGCCAGCGCCACCGCTGCCGCCGCCGCCGCCCCCCGTCGTCGCCGCCGGACCCGCCGCCCGAGGTCAACCTCGTTTTCGCCGCCGTTTTTTTAAAGTCACGGTTTTTTTCGGTTTTTTTAAATAGATCGGTTTTTACGATTTATTTATTTAGCGAGCGTTCGTCCGTTCGTTCGTTCTAGCGAACGTTCGTATTTTTTCTTTTTTCTCGGATTAAATCCACGATTTTTCTGATCGCGATTCCTGATCCGATTTTTGTTTTAGTCTAACTTTTCGCTCGTTTATCGGAATCAGGTGATTCAAGCGCCTGGAGTTTCGTCTCGAAACCCTCTATCCGTTTAACCAACTTAAACAAGTTTTTGCCACTGTAAAAATTTCCCTAGATCCAGAATAGTAAACGAAGCTTGTTTCTTTTGCCGTTTGACTTTCGTTGCTTTGTTTGATTTGATTCTTTTTGCAAACCGGAGTTCTTAAGTTGAACCTTCTGGTTAGATCTCTTATTTGAGTTTTACCCGTGCATTAGATGAATACTTATTGTATGCTTGTTTGTTTGTCTGCGATAGAATACCCGGAGTGCGCCGCCTGTTACTTCGAATCTCTAGGTTTTGCGGATCATCAGCAAGGCAAGTAACACTTTGATCATACCTCCTACTACCCAATTTTATTGCATTAGATCAATCCTCAAACATTGCATGATTAGGATCTAATTCAATTGTGGGATGGGAAGTAGTTGAGGTAGTACCTATTACCTGTTATATTATCAAACGTTTGGGAGTTACTTCTACGTTGCCTATTATGCCATGCTATGCTAGTAGACGTGGATTGGGTGAGTTATATCCATGACAGATGTGAGTTTGTTAATTAATGGTTTATCTAAGGTGGCAACTTAAACACACATCTGGGTGGATTGAGGTACCTGGGTATTCCAGAATTGCCTGTTTTTCTTTATGGACCGCCACCCAGGCCCAAAGGGATCATGAGATTTTTCATACTAGAAACTTACGTGTGCAGCCACAAGCTATTATGGGCTCGAGCATAGTTGATTAAGTCGTGCGAACTCTTACAGGGTAGACTAGCAGATGTAGGGGAAAGTAGGTGTAACGGTCTATCCATCGTAAGGTGCTAGCGCTTCTGAAAGACTATGTCTCGGTCATCCATCTTCTCAAACACCATGTAGTGTGAGAAACCAAACGGAGGCGATCAAGTCTTGTGGGGAAAAGTGCGCAAACCTCTGTAGAGTGTATAAACTAATCATGGTTAGCCGTGTCCCCGGTTATGGACATCTTGAGTATCTAGTACTTGGATTATCATGTGAATCTCAACATGTTACTCTCGAATTTAATTTTGTTGGGTTTTGTTTAATGATGATGCTTAATTGGGATTGAGAATGCTGTCAACCATTATCACTGTTTAACAACTACAATGATAGTTAAATAAAATTTATTCCTTTGTAGTAGGGAAAAATTGGCTTTTCGCAAAACTGTAACCATAGAGCTTTCCACCAGCCAAGTATGCATATAGTATAGCTGTTTCATTCCATTACTCTTTATGTGTTACTTTGCTAGCATATTCCATGTGCTGACCCGTTTTGGGCTGCAGTGTTAATGTTGCAGACTTTTCAGACGATGATTAAGGAGTTTTAGGTCGTGGTTCTATACTCAGTGATGCCGTTGGAGTTGATGGACTCACTTATCTTCCAAGCCTTCCGCTGTTATAATTATTAGATGGCCTTAAGCCATATTTATTGTAATAAGTTCTCTATTGAGACACTCGATGTAATAAGTGTGTGATTGCTACTCTGTTATAAATCCTCCAAGTACTATGTGGTGTCAGCATTACTGATCCAGGTATGACACCTGAGCACAGAGATCAGACTATTTGAGGTCTGGTCGCTACACTATATAACTCTCGTTTAAGAGTTTTTGCAGGAAAACTTCTCTCTAAATTGGAGGGTCCTTACGTTATCGAGGAGGTCTACCATTCCGGTGCCATAAAAATCAACAACTTCGAAGGCACAAATCTGAAGGTGGTGAACGGTCAAAGAATCAAACACTATATCTCAGGTAATCCCATAAATGTTGAAACCAATGTTATTGAAACCGTAACCCCGGAAGAATACATAAAGGACACTTTCCGGAACATTTCAGACTCCGAAAAGTAATAGGTATGTGGTACGGTAAGTAAACTGACTCCAAAACAGTTTTTAAGGCAATATTTCTCCGTTTTGGAATATTTAGAAAAATAGAAAAATAAGCAGCAGTCTGGAAAGGACACGAGGGCTCCACGAGGGTGGAGGGCGCGCCCTACCCCCCTGGGCGTGCCCCCTACCTCGTGGGCACCTCGTGTGCTCTCCGGACTCCGTTTTCTTACATGACACGTATTTTGGTCGGTAAAAATTCATTATATAATTTGCCGGGGGTTTTGACTCCCGTATCACGCAAATACCTCTTGTCTTTGTTTTGAGTTGTCCTGCTGCAGACAGAGCAACATGTCGTCCCAGGATTCAGAAGGAGAAAGCTACGTGGCTGATTACCTTGCAGATCCTAATGTTTATGGGGATGTGGAGCATTGCGGTTGGACTACAGAAGAAGAAGAGGACTATGAACCCAAGGGAAAGGAGGAGACAAGCTCAGATCAAGATGAAGTCCCACTACCTCAACCTGGGGACATGCATGTGGAGTTCAAAAAGTCAAGCCTCCCGGATAGGGTAAAGAAACCTAAGATCGAGTTTATCCCTTTTCGCCTCTTGCAGGAGAATAAACAGGAACTATGCAGAAAGATACTAAGCTTTGAGCAGGAGATCGAGGACCTAAGGGACCAAAATTCTGAACTCAAGCGCAAATTAAGGAAGAAGCCTACGCCATCAACAAAATCACCACCGTCCCCTCCAACAAAGAAGAATTGAGTATCTGGTATGGGCACTCCACTTGGCAACTGCCAAGCTTGGGGGAGTGCCCCGGTATCGTATCACCATCACTTTTATCTTTAACGTTTTTCTTAGTTCGATCCTTTTGGTAATATCTTTATCTAGTAGAATAAAAGTTCTTAGTATGATCTAGTTGTGAGTTTTGCTTTATTATCCTTCTATGTAATCGAGTCTGTGAGCTATATAATAAAGATTAGTGTTGAGTCAAGGGATTGATTATTTATGCCATGATCCTAAGTAAATAAAAGAAAAGAGAAAGAAATAAAAAGATACAAAGAGATCATGTCACTCTTATAGAGAGTAATGAGCTCACATAGAAAGAGTATGATGAATAAAAGTTGTTGAGGGTTGACAAACATAGTTTTGGTCATCGTTGCAATTAATAGGAATAATAAAGAAAGAGAGGTCTTCACATATAAATATACTATCTTGGACATCTTTTTATGACTGTGAGCACTCATTAAAATATGACATGCTAAAGAGTTGACATTGGACAAGGAAGACAACGTAATGGGTTATGTTTTCTTACATCTAAGATAAATTATATTGTCTTGGATCATCCAACATGTTCAGCTTGCCTTTCTCCCTCATGCTAGCCAAATTCATTTCACCAAGTAGAGATACTACTTGTGCTTCCAAATACCCTTAAACCAGTTTTGCCATGAGAGTCCACCATACCTACCTATGGATTGATTAAGATCCGTCAAGTAAGCTGTCATCGGTGCAAGCAATAAAAATTGGTCTCTAAATATGTATGATTGATTGGTGTGGAAGGAATAAGCTTTATATGATCGTGTGATATGGAAGTAATAAAAGCGACAGACTGCATAATAAAGGTACATATCACAACTGGCAATATATAGTGACGTTCTTTCGCATTAGGATTTTGTGCATCCAACCATAAAAGCGCATGACAATCTCTGCTTCCCTCTGCGAAGGGCCTATCTTTTACTTTTATCTCCTTCATTGCATAAGAGTCATGGTGATCTGCACCATTCCTTTTTACATTTTATCCTTTGGCAAGCACAATATGTTGGAAAGATCCTGGTATATATGGCTAATTGGATGTGAGTTCTCATGAACTATTACTGTTGACATTGCCCTTGAGGTAAGACGTTGGGAGGCGAAACTATCGGCCCCTATCTTTCTCTGTGTCTGATTAAAACTCCATACCCATAAGTATTGCGTGAGTGTCAGCAATTGTGAAAGACTATATGATAGTTGAGTATGTGGACTTGCTGAAAGGCTCTTATACATTGACTCTTTCTTATGTTATGATAAATTGCAATTGCCTCAATGACTGTGATTATAGTTTGTCGGGTTTCAATGAAGTTTACGATTCATACTTGATATTGTGATTGGATTATTACTCTAGCATAAGATATCATATGACAAGAATTATATAAGTTGCTTCTCTAAGAATGATCATGATGCCCTCATGTCTGTATTTTATTTTTATCGACACCTTCATCTCTAAACATGTGGACATATTTTTCGATTTGGGTGTTTCGCTTGAGGACAAGCGAGGTCTAAGCTTGGGGGAGTTGATACGTCCATTTTGCATCATGCTTTTATATCAATATTTATTGCATTATGGGTTGTTATTACACATTATGTCACAATATGTATGCCTATTCTCTCTTATTTTAAAAGGTTTACATAAAGAGGGAGAATGCCAGTAGCTGGGATTCTGGCTGTAAAAGGAGAAAATATTAGAGACCTATTCTGCAAAACTCCAAAAGTCCTGAAACTTCACGGATGATTTTTTCCAAATATATAAAGAACATTGAGCGCAAGAACTTCACCAGGGGGGCCACACCCTGCCCACGAGGGTGGGGGCGTGCCCTACCGCCTAGGCGCGCCCCCTACCTTGTGGGTCCCCTGGTGACCCTCCGGTGACCATCTTCTGCTATATGGACTCTTTCGATGGTTAAAAATTCATAAGCCATCTTCTCGGACGAAACTCCGCCGCCATGAGGCGGAACCAATCTAGGGCTCTGGCGGGGCTGTTCTGCCATGGAAACTTCCCTCCCGAAGGGGGAAATCATCGCCACCGTCATCACCAACGCTCCTCTCATCGGGAGAGGGCAATCTCCATCAACATCTTCATCAGCACCATATCATCTCAAAACCCTAGTTTATCTCTTGTTTCCAATTCTTGTCTCCAAGTCCGGGATTGGTGCTAGTAGGTTGCTAGTAGTGTTAATTACTCCTTGTTGTTGATGCTTGTTGGTTTAATTGGTGGAACATCATATGTTCAGATCCTATATGCACATTAATACCCCTCTGGTTATGAACATGTTTATGCTTTGTGAGTAGTTACTTTTGTTCCTGAGGACATGGGTGAAGTCTTGCTATTAGTAGTCATGTGAATTTGGTATTCGTTCGATATTTTGATGAGATGTATGTTGTCTCTCCTCTAGTGGTGTCATGTGAACGTCGACTACGTGACACTTCACCATTGTTTGGGCCTAGAGGAAGGCATTGGGAAGTAATAAGTAGATGATGGGTTGCTAGAGTGACAGAATCTTAAACCCTAGTTTATGCGTTGCTTCGTAAGGGGCTGATTTGGATCCATATGTTTCATGCTGTGGTTAGGTTTACCTTAATACTTTTGTTGTATTTGCGGATGCCTGCAATAGAGGTTAATCATAAGTGGGATGCTTGTCCAAGTAAGGGAATCACCCAAGTACCAGTCCACCCACGTACCAAATTATCAAAGTACCGAACGCGAATCATATGAACGTGATAAAAACTAGCTTGACAATATTCCCATGTGTCCTCGGGAGCGCTTTACATCATATAAGAGTTTGTCCAGGCTTGCCCTTTGCTACAAGAAGTATTGGGCCACCTTGCTGCACCTTATTTACTTCTGTTACTTGTTGCTCGTTACAAATTATATTATCACAAAACTATCTATTACCACTTATTTCAGTACTTGCAGAGAATACCTTGCTAGAAACCTCTTATCATCTCCTTTTGCTCCTCGTTGGGTTCGACACTCTTACTTATCGAAAGGACTATGATAGATCCCCTATACTTGTGGGTCATCACACACTTAATATAGATCCTAATTTTAAACCGGTCAGGCAGTTTCTCCGCCGCTTCAACAAAGAAAAGCGTAAAGCTATTGGTGAGAAGGTAGCTCGGCTGTTGGCCGCAGGGTTTATCATGGAGGTTTTTCACCCTGAGTGGTTAGCTAATCCAGTGCTGGTTCTTAAGAAAAATGACACATGGCGTATGTGTGTGGACTACACATATTTGAACAAAGCTTGTCTAGCAGATCCCTTTGCCCTCCCTCGCATTGATCAGATTATTGATGCTACGGCAGGTTGTGACCGTTTGTGTTTTTTGGATGCTTACTATGGTTAACATCAGATCAAAATGGCAGTTAAGGACCAGGAGAAGACAGCTTTTATAACTCCCTTTGGAGCCTTCTGCTATGTCTCCATGCCCTTTGGGCTCAAGAGTGCCCAAGCGACTTATCAGCGCTGTGTTCAGAATTGTCTTCATAAGCAGATTGGGCGCAATGTTCACGCATATGTGGATGATATTGTGGTAAAGTACAGGAAGGAGGAAACCTTGATAGATGACTTGAGAGAAAGCTTTGACAACCTCCGGGTTTATAAGATAATGCTTAATCCGGACAAATGTGTCTTTGGTATTCCGGCAGGCAAGCTCTTGTGTTTTCTGGTGTCTAATAGGGGCATTGAGGCTAATCCGGAGAAGATCACAACTATCACCTCTCTGGCTAAACCAGCATGTATCAATGACGTTCAGCGTCTACCGGGCCGGATTGCGGCTTTGAGCCGGTTTATCAGTCGTCTTGGGAAAAGGCTATCCATTTATATCAGATGCTATAGAAAACAGATGACTTTGTCTGGAGCGATGCGGCTGATAAAGCGTTTGAGGATCTGAAGAGGCAGTTAGCTGAACCGAATGTCCTTGCGGCTCCGATCGATAAAGATACTTTACTGTTATATGTGGCTGCTAATGCCCGGGCTGTTAGTGTGGCTATTGTTGTGGAGCACAAGGAGGCTGGAAAGAAGTATCTGGTTCAACGGCCGGTTTATTATATCAATGAGGTGCTTGTCGAATCAAAGCAGAGGTATCCGCATTGGCAGAAGCTCGTGTATGGGGTGTTTATGGCAAGCCGGAAGCTCAAGCGTTATTTTCAGGGTCATCCTATCACAGTGGTCAGTTCAGCCCCATTGGGAGACATCATCCAAATGGGCTATTGAGCTTGGACCTCACGGGCTCAAGTATACACCTCGCACAGCAATCAAATCTCAAGCACTCGTGGACTTCATCAATGATTGGACAGAGTTGCAGGCACCAGAGGAAAAGCCAGACAACACTTATTGGACTATTCACTTTGATGGGTCCAGGCAATTGGAGGGCTCGGGGGCTGGAGTCATATTAACTTCCCCACGAGGTGAGAATTTTTGTTATGTTCTTTGCTTAATGTTCCCTTGCACTAATAATGTAGTTGAGTATGAGGCCTTACTCCACGGTCTTCGAATGGCTAAAGAGATGAACTTAAGCCGGGTTAAGTGCTTCGGTGACTCGGACCTGGTGGCTCAACAGGTATCTGGCACTTGGGATTCTAAGGACCCACTCATGGTTGCATATCGACGAGAGGTGGACATAGTGGTTGGTCATTTGAAGGGTTTTCAAGTTGACCATATAGACCGGCGAAAGAATGAAGCAGCAGACGCTTTAAGTCGTCCGGGCTCTCAGTGTAAACCGGTGCCACCTAATGTCTTCCTCGACGTACTGCATAATCCGTCGATCAAGATACCCACAGAGGAGGAGTTGGCTATTCCTGACCTGGAGGCCCAGTTGGTGGCGGCTTTGCATGTTATACCGGATTGGACAGTCCCGTACTTGGCATACATGAACCGGGGCGAGTTACCGGAGGATGAAACCTTGGCCCGGTAGAGAATCCGGCGATCCAAGTCAATGACCTTTATCAATGGGGAGTTACATCATTACATGTTCACAGGAGTAATTCAGCATTGTGTGTCTCCTCAAGAGGGTTGTGTGATTTTGTGAGAAATCCACGAAAGAGATTGTGGTCACCACGCCGGTTCAAAATCCTTGGTGGCTAAGGCTTTTCGTCATGGCTTCTATTGGTTGACGGCTCATGCTGATGCTAAGGATTTAGTCAAAAGTTGTGACGGTTGTCAAAAATTTGCACGGCTCGCTCATGTTTCGGCCCAGGAGTTAAGAATGATTCCAATTACTTGGCCGTTTGCAACTTGGGGGCTTGATAAGTTGACAAGTTTACCAAGTGGGTAGAAGCAGAGCCAGTTAGTAAGTGTGATGTAGCCATGGCGGTTCAATTCATCAAAAAGGTGATATTCCCATTTTTTTTCCACACAATATTGTAACTGATAATGGTACTAATCTGTCCAACGGTGATATGGAGGAATTTTGTCAATGTGAGCACATCCGGCTTGATGTAGCGTCAGTGGCTCACCCCCAGTCTAATGGTCAAGCAGAGCGGGCAAATCAAGAAATTTTGAGAGGTATCAAGCCCCGGCTTATGGTTCCTTTAAAGCGGACGCCGGGTTGTTTGGTGGAGGAGTTACCTTCCGTATTATGGAGTATCAACACCACACCAAACAGATCTATGGGTTACATGCCTTTCTTCATGGTTTATTGAGTAGAGGCGGTTCTCCCTAGTGACATCCGTCATGACTCACCCTGTGTGACGGCTTATGTTGAATCTGAGAATGAGAAAGCACGTCAATACTCACCGGACCTGTTAGATGAGGAGCGTGATTTCGAAGCAGCACGTTCGGTGATTCATCAACAAGATCTCCAACGTTATCATAGCCGCCGGGTTAAGACCAGAACTTTTCAAGAAGGCGATCTGGTGCTTCGGCTCATCCAGGATCAGACTGATATGCACAAGTTACCCCCACCTTGGGAAGGACCTTTTTTGGTCAGCAAAAATCTGCCCAACGGGTCATACTACCTCATCGATGTTCGAGAGCACAAAGACTCACACAAATCAGAGGGGGGGACTCAGCGGCCGTGGAATATAGCTCTTCTTCGGCCTTACTATACTTGAGCCACATGCTCTTCTTATGTACATACTTATGAAAATGTATATATTCTATAATAAACCGGAGCCTCAACTAAAGCAGGGTCTCTGTTCTTTTTTACATCATGTGTGGTTCCATGTGGGCTTCTACTTACAAAGCGGAGTTCTACTTACAAACCCGGCTTCTACTTACAAAACCGGCTTATAAAGCCACACAGATATAAAAGGAATCACTAGGGGGCTTGGTCATATCTGAACCATAGCTACACCTCTTGATCGGCTTAAGACTAAAAAGGGAAATCACTAGGGGGCTTGGTTGTATTTACACAGCTACACCTTTTGATAGGCTTAAAGCCAAAAGGAAATTATGTGGAACCAAAGAGAGTATGTTGCATAAAAGCGCAGCTCAAACATAGGTAACCACTGAGCATAGCTCAAAAATTACTTGGGGGCTCCTTGCTTCTCAAAGAAAAACGAGCTTGCACCTTTGTAATATGCTATCAAGCCAGGCTTGGAACCCATGTGTATTCACCTAAAACCCCGGGTTATCCTACCTCTTTAAGTAAGCCACTCCATCCAGGTAAGCCTCGTATGACCCATCGAACATTTGACAAGTCAATCTCATAGACCCTGACCTTGTCAAAGTTAAAACGGTGATTGGTTAAAGATTGAGGTCCATCTTAAAATGCTTTGCAAAATGGTTTAACTCAGCGGCTTGGCAGCCCATGAAAAGCCTCGATTTAGGGCCTGGCAGCCCGTGAAAAGCCTTGCATATTTCTTTTGTCTTTACCGTTTTACAATCTTTTGATAAGGGATTTATGAATATTTTCTGATAAACCGGTGTTTATTACAACTCGGCATGGCTTTCAATGCTCAGTTGTCAGTACATGATCAGTTCTAAACCGGCAGTATGTTGCTCCGGTCTGGTTTTGACTAGATGGCACCAGTATTATACGAACAAATCAATGGCTATTATAGCTCGATATGGGTTTTATATGAACCGACACGAGGGCAAGGAGTCATCAACACTCCAGATTAGTGTTTTTCATCCTTACTATACAAACAGTTGGTCAGCCAACAAGGTATGTCACAGGTATCATCTATTTTATATCTGGTTATTACAATCTTGGTTATCCATCCGAGTTATGTATGTATTTTTTGGGCATTGTGACCCGCCCAGTGGTAAACCACTAGGACATTTTCAAGTTTTTATATGCAGGAACAAAAGCCATAATGGACTATGAATATCATAACTACCAAAGGCATGGCAAGTTTTAAGTAACAAGCACCACAAAACATGCTCGATGGCATGGCAGATAAAGGTGTTCACGCTATCCTACTACAAGGTGCTTTAAACAGCCCAAATTGAATAATTGTTTTCAAGAGTGGAAGACTACAACTGGTAAACCAGCCACCGGTTTAGGATTCCTCATCTGGACGACTTGACATTTGAGGGTCATCTTAAGTGGGTGTATTCTCTTCATCCCTCCCCACTCACTGGAAATCAGGCGTTGACCAGTCGATTCCAGTTAAAGCTTGAAAAACAGCTTCTTCATGAATAAGGTTGGAAGGGTTAACATCATGAGCGTAAGTATGCTTACGGATTGGCGGATCAAGCTCTTCCACATTATGAATCAGTGTGGGCTGTCTTTTCCCTTCAGCATCGTAAACCGGTTGAAAATGTGACAGATCTGTGTCCTCTGCCAGTTTGCTTGCTATAGGCCGCATGTCCTCAGCCTTCGAAGATCGTCATTATTGAAGTCTGAATTGTCTTATTTCACACCAGGGTATCCTTTGATGATATCTGCCGGTTCAAGATCCGGAATCCACGCCTTGGCCCGGATTAGTGCGGTCAGTGCACCTGACCTTGCAGATGATTTCTTCAGTTCGTCGATTCGGGCAGGCAGCATGGCCAGCTTTTTGATAGTCTCTTTTGTCAGCGATGGCGGGGGCTTGTTATAAGCTGCAATGCAAATGGCTCGCTAGGATCCAGAAAACAGCTGTTCTATCAAAGTGTAGGCCGCTTTAAGTTTCATCCGCATGTCGGAGCCTAGATGAGTAATGCGGGTCCCTGTCATGGTTGAACATCAGTGAACCAGTCATTGATAAGATATTACGAATTACAAAAACTTCTTGAGAAAGTACTTACCAAACACAGCAGAAGTCATGGCATTAATCTGCCACTTTAAGCCGGTTAGTTCTTCAACCACCGGCTTCAGGGCTGCCTCTGCGTCCTCGGCCTTCTTTGTTAAACCGGCCTTTTCCGTCTCCCAGTCTGCACGCTCTTTGTTAAAGGTCTCTTTCAGCCTTTCCATGGCTGCTAAGGCATTTGTCAACTACTCCTTGGCCTTGGAAGCCTCTGCTTGCCGAGATTTGACATTCTCCTGAAGGTCAGCGGCCTGCAAAGGCAAGATATATCAACAATGAGATGTGTATTTTTGAAGTACCAACCGTATAACAAGTTATGCACTTTGTACTTTGGGGCTAATGCCTATTTGTTCTATCATCAAACTTTTATTTGCAAGTCTCAAGTACGATGCAAGCATTATCCTTGAGACTTGGGGGCTAATGTACATCTTTTCAAATGGATGCACGGATTAAAGACCCGGTTCACCTTGGAAAGATAAACCAGCCCTTGGGGACTACACAGGCGAAAACTACAGGAATACAATGATCACGTCTGATTTACTTCAAAAGATCAATTGGTATATGGAGGACAAGTTTGCAAGAGTTAAGGTATTATACAGTCCCGGTTTATGATTGCCATCATAAACCGGCCCTTGGGGGCTACTTGGGTTGATGCTTGTACTTTGGATTTAAGAATGGAAAGTGATGAAAATACCTGATAGCGCTCTTTCATCAGGTTCACCAAACCGGCTTCATAATCACGGTTTGAGTGCAGACGGTTTAGAAAACCGGAGTGGAGTTCTTCAGCGCTGAGATGGGCATAGCTTGACAAGTCGGTGCTCCATTTGCCTTTTTCCATGGCAGAAAGCTCCTCCTTGGCACTATGATTGGCCAAGATTACAGGATGGCCAGGATAGGTGTGACCAATAACAGTAATGATAACCTCGCCTTCTTTGTCTCCAGTAACCTTTTCTGGAGTTGATGTAGTGTCAGCGGTTCTCACCGGACTAGAAGATCTGCTACAAGTCTGGATCGGATTTGCCGGTTCATCATCAGGCACAGCAGTATCAACTTCTGCTTGTTCATCAATATTGTGATCTTGAGGGGGTGGTTCATCAAAGGTAGCTTCAGGATTTGGATCCTCCGGTTCAGCAGTCTTCTCCGATTCAGTAACCACCTGGTCTTCGGGCGGATTATTCACCCGAGCCTTTTTACAGGGTCTAGCTTTGGCTCTAAACATAACAAGATGCAAAAGTTAGCATAACATATAAAGTATGAAACATCAAAAGAAAGGGTTGAAGTACTTACCCAACTACGGTTTTGAGAGGAGGGAGTTGGGTCGCTGTTGGCTCGCCAAAGGATGAAGGAGGTGTCACCTGATAATTCGAGTCGGACGGATTAAGAGGTTGTCAGAAATAGCCTGCCTTGGTATAAGAAGTGTTAGAAGCGGGTGAGACCTTAGATCGGCGTTTCTGAACCATAGTGTCCGGTAAACCGGTCGAAGTAACCTTTTGGCCGCTGTGTCGGGTTGTGCGGCGAGCCTCGTGCTGCTGCTTCTTCAAAATAAATGTTGGACCCAAGTGAGCAAGAGGATGTGAAAAGCTTACTTTCTGGACCGCTTGACGGATTTTTTGTGTTGGCAGAGAGTCTGAATCGGAGGAAAGGATAATTACCTCTACATCGTTAGCTTGGCTTCCCTCCACATCCTCCTGATAAGTATCATTGTCAATGAGATGCATGAAAAGGGAACCAAGTGAATCAAGTTCTACCTCAACTTCCAGTTCATCCGGGTTGTCGTCCAATTCCATACTGATGCGTTCAGGTGCCTTCCGCTTTGTGGTTTTCTTGACGGCTTTGGTTTTAGGGCGGGAAGGTTTTGCCGCTTTCTCTTGAGGTTTCTTCTTCCAAAACGGATCATCACCCTGTTTAAAAGTAAAAAGAACGGTATTCAAAGATTGTATAGTCTAAAGATATCAAGGGTAAAGCGGAAGAACAGTACTTACGTGAAGTGCTTTATTTTGCGTTAAAAAGGGTCTAGTCTGGTTTGGCGACAGACAGTTTCCAATTCATTCAATATCTTTTTGACGGCCTTAGTGACTTCTTCATTTGTTAGCTGAATATTTATATGACGTTGGGAGTCTTCTACTTCACCAGTGTACTCGCACATTAAGCGGTAGCAGCGACTTAGCGGCAAGATACTCCAGGATATCCAGCAACGGATAAAGTCTACACCTGTTAAACCGTTGGCCAAGAAGGCCCTCAGCTTGGCGAGTTGAGGTGCATACGGGGCCCGTTCCTGGGCACTTAATCGTTGTGGAAGAGGATGAGTACTGGCCAGCCGGTGGGCACGGTAACGCGGCAGAGGATTTTCATCTTCAGGGGAGGTGTCTTTAAAGTAGAACCAAGTTTGATTCCACTCTTTGTGGTGACTGTGCAGCTTGGCATGAGGAAATTCAACCTCTTTTCTTTTCTGAATAGAGACGCCACCAAGTTTAGTATTGGGTCCGTCTACAAATTAAGTGCACCGGTTCAGATGGAAGAAATCCTGGAACATCTCAATAGTTGGCTCTTCTTGTAGGTACACTTCACAGAAAACTTGAAAGTTGCATATATTGGATACCGAGTTGGGTCCAATATCTTGAGGGTGGAGTTGAAAGCTGGCAAGTAGATCCCGGAAAAACTTTGATCCGGGCAGTTTGAAACCACGGCCTATGTGATCAACAAACACCACTACCTCACCTTGCTTAGGGGTGGGAGGGTTTTCCGGTCCAAGAACTCGCCACCGGATCTCATTCTTCTTTGGTAAGGTATCGATTTTGACCATTCCATTCAGTTGCTCCTCTGTAACCCGGGAGGGAGCCCAGTTGCAGGAATAAAACTGTTTCGCCATTGCAATTGAAAGGCTGAGAAGGAAAATAATGCCGGTTTACAATTCATTCATAGTGATGCATAAGGTACAAAGGGACAAAGGAATCCAAGTATGTGAAATTGTTAAACCGGAGGATGATATAATTATCAATGACATGGCAATAAGTGGAAAAAGAGATATACACATATTATTAAACTGGAGTATGGTAAAGGAGATAAAGGGATTGCCGGTTTACAAGGGGACTAATGCTATGTGATAGATTGCTTGCTACAAAGGTAAACCGCCTATGTGATATAGAAGGTGCAGATCTAAGGAAAGAATGATTAAGTAAGGAAAAATAGATTTTGCAAAGATTACATTAGCATTTTGGATCTACCACAGGTTAGGAAAGCAAAAATATTTAGACCTAAAAAGGTTGGTCCCAAAGTTCTTTGCAAAAGGTCCAGATCAGTTTTATGTGCATTAGGGTTTGTTTTGATAACAAAGACAATGAATGCTATAGCTACCACATGGAATACATCAAGCTTAAGGTCTTTCATCTATGGACAGAAGAGGAACAGGGACAAGCAGTGCCGGAGCTTCGATGAACTTTGATGAACACTGAAACCCTAGATAGATCTACAGAGGAGGAAAGGGGAAGACTTACAACGACTGTTGAAGCAGCGGAGATATGCCGCAACTCTCTGGTGCGGTCAGGTCAATGCAGCGGCCAAAGGAGATGCAGAGGCGGAGCTCGGCGAGGGCGGTGGTGCTTGGGTGCAGGGTCGTCGAGAGGAGGAAGAAGAAGCGAAGGGACGGAGGGGGGGAAGGAAATGACCCTTGGCCCTATTTATAAGGTAAAAGGGGGAGGTGACATACGCGAGAATCGAGGAGCCGGAATATTGGATACCTAACAACAGCGGTCGCCTCAATTGTCGGAGGCTCATTAACTGAAGGTGAGATATATCATTTTTTAAGTAACAAAGTGACGTCATGGCGGTTCATCATGATCCTGGAGTATGACGCCATGGCGGTTTACAAGATCAAGGTGGAGATGCAAAGGAGGAATTTTTCTAAGTGTTGAAGATTGACATGAACAAGTTCAAACCAGTCTAGGGCCTAATGTTGGGGATATTACTACTGGATATAAACCGGACAGAAGTAGCCAAATTAACTTTATGAAGATTAGAAGCCCATGAAGACCTCAGAATGATGGTGCTTTACGAAGGCCTAAGGGCCAAAGGCGAGTTAACGCCTGTAGATGTAAACCGACTTTATTATGTAACTTGCATTGTAAGATAGAAAGGATAAAGACCGAGGCAGACACGTTTATGATCCGGCCTTGAGACTCTGTAAATCGGCGGGCGTGTCGGCGTACTAGATTAGGGGTACCCTAGTACCCCGAACTTGTGCACGGGCAGTTGCAGCACCCCGCGGCAAAGGCTTGCCGGGTGATCGCCAAGATCCCCCAAGGTTCCCATGGGGCCATCCAAGAACAAAGTATTTAAGCTAAAGAGACAAGACCCCGGCAAGAGGAGCTTGCCGGGAAGGCCAACCAAGGCACTCCAATAAACTTGCCGCGACGCGCCACGCGCTCCGGCAAGGCAATAAGGCCCCGACAAGAGGAGCTTGCCGGGAAGACAAACCAAGGTACCTCAAAGCCCGGTGAGCGACAAGCTTCCGGACCCGACAAGATAACAACAGCGGCAAGTTTGCCGCGGCAGGCGGCCACTCTGCGTCCATGCTCCAGCGCATCCACCAACGTGTCACTCTGGGGGCCTCTCCGGGCGTGCGTGGTGGGAGGCTGTGCAGCCAGCGGTGGGCAGTGGCATGCGAAGCTGACAAGATTGCCATCGTGGCGAACGGTGGCGCCCCTAACGGTCCTTTTCTGCACTGTTCGGGCGACTCAGACGGGCATTTAATGCCCTTGTCCCCTGCCATTAGAGTTAGGTAGGGTGCACTGTGCAAGCAACTGTACCAACTACCTCGCTTTTTATGTTTTTACCCTCCTCTGCGTTGCCACCTGTCGGTGACCCCTTTAGCGTATAAAAGGAGGCCCATGCGCAACGTAGAGGGGGTTCGGCTCATAGGTTCGAAGCCCCAGACAGTTTGTTTCGATCCAACCGTAGCCCAGAGAACATCACACTCTCACTTTGGAGAGCAAGAACACCAGATAATACAACCAGACAAGCAGCAGTAGGAGTGTTATCTCTCCGGAGAGCTCCGAAGCTGGGTAAACTGCTCGTGTGCCTCGCCTCGATCTGCTCTTCGTGCAATCTCCGCCCCCGCCGAACCGAAAGGGTCCCGGTCCGCCGGCCCCATAGGTGTTCGTGGATCAGTTTCCCCGACATCTTTGGTGCGCCAGGTAGGGGACCATCCGTAACACCATCAACTGGACAAAGCAAAAAGAGGAAGTTGGTTTCTGGTGACTACTTTCCGGCAGAGCTCCCCGAAGCCGCCGCCAAGAAAGTCCCCAAGATCAACACCAAGGATGCTGAGGAGCAGTCTGCTCCGGCAAGCCTAATGGTTTGTTCCGTTGAAGTAGACGCTCCCGACAAGTTTTGCTCCGGCAAGCTTGCCGGGGAACATCAAGCTCCGGCAGGGCCGCAAGTCCCCGCCGTAGAAGCAGATGTTCCCGCAGCAGAAGATGTGCCTTTAGTCCTTGTTGTCGAGCCACAGGCTCCAGCATGGGCACAGCAGATTGTCCGTTTCCTTCAGACAGGAGAACTTCCCGAAGAGCAAGAAGAAGCGGAAAGAGTAGCCCGGCAGTCAAGTATGTACCAGTTTGTCGATAGCATACTATACAGAAGAAGACTCAACGGTGTGAAATTGAAGTGTATTCACCGGGAAGATGGACAAAAGCTGTTGGCGGAGATACATGGAGGCATATGTGGCCACCACATCGGTGCAAGAGCACTTGCCGGCAAAGCTTTCCGGCAAGGTTTCTTTTGGCCGACAACCCTCTAGGATGCAACTGCACAAGTAACCAAGTGTGAAGCGTGCCAGTTCCACTCCAAACAGATACACCAGCCAGCTCAAGCTCTCCAGACGATCCCTTTATCCAGGCCATTTTCGGTCTGGGGGCTCGATATCATCGGTCACTTCCCCCGAGCTGTCGGGGACAAGTTCACAAAGTGGCCGGAAGTGCAGCCAGTGAGGAAGGTGACAGCACAGTCAGCAGTCAAGTTCTTCAGGTCGATTGTTTGCCGTTTCAGGATTCCTAACAGGATTATCACCGACAACGGCACGCAATTCACGAGCCGCACCTTCATGTAGTACGTCCAAGACCTTGGCGCCAAGGTCTGCTTCGCTTCTGTTGCTCATGCGAGAAGCAACGGTCAAGCAGAGAGGGCAAATGCTGAAGTGCTGCGCGGGCTCAAGACCAGAACTTTCGACAGGCTGCACAAGTGCAGAAGGAACTGGATCGAGGAGCTGCCGGTGGTTCTTTGGTCGATCAGAACAACGCCAAATCAAGCCACTGGCCAGACACCTTTCGCTCTAGTCTATGGAGCAGAGGCAGTTCTCCCCACGGAACTCGTATACGGATCACCTCGAGTGCTCGCTTACGATGAGCTTGAGCAAGAACAGCTGCGGCAAGACGACGCGCTGCTCCTTGAGGAAGATCGTCTTCAGGCTGCTGTACGAGCTGCTCGATACCAACAAGTTTTGCGCCGCTATCATAGCCGCAAAGTTAAAGCCAGAAGCTTCGAGGAAGGCGACCTTGTTCTTCGGCGCGTTCAGTCCGCCAAGAATTCCAACAAGTTGACGCCGAAGTGGGAAGGCCCTTATCGGGTGAGACGAGTCACAAGGCCTGGAGCTGTCCGCCTTGAGACCGAAGATGGCGTTCCGGTGAGCAACTCCTGGAACATAGAACATCTTTGTAAGTTTTTCCCGTAGGGCGCGGTTGCCGGAACCCGTTCCGGAACCACCTTTTGTACAAGTCTTGCCGCTGTTGCATGTAATCCTTTGTACAAAGCCGGGCGCAGATCCCGTGCATAAGCAAAATCCCATGTGCTCCGCACAGCTTGTCCATTTCGTGAATTAGTTCATTTCTTGCATGCGATTATCTAACACTCTGTGCAGCACCTTCATCCGGTAAGCAGTAACGAGCCGAAGGGCTCCATATTATTATTTTCTCTTCTTTCTTTTTCTTTTAAAGGAAAAGAAGGTTCCCTCGCGCACAAGTTTGCCGGGGGGGAAGGAGAAGATTGTGGTGTGGACCAGGCGTCGTTCAAAGCAAAAGTTTTGCCTTGCCGGGAAGCAAACGACAGAAAAGCTAAGTTGCCAAAGTTTGAGCAATCAGTTTTTAAATTTTTAGAGTTATCTCCCTCGAACGACCCTGCTTTGTATGGAAAACCTGTGCGCGGAGGAACCTACTCGTGGCTAGTTGCGCCCTTACTTTGTTTCGAGTCCGCTCAACAGCTTAAGCATGCTGCAACTAGTCGCGACAAGGTTTCTTGTCGGAAGCAGCGCCGCCAGCAGGCTGCTGAAGTTCCGCACTCAGCGCTCGCGGCTCGGGCGCTTGCGCCGACAAGTTCCCTAGAAGCGTAGGGTAAAAGCATACAAAGGAAGGAATCTAGTAGAGGAAATAACATTGCAATTGATAACAGAAATCAAGTTATATTACAAGATAACTTGTCGCAACTCTAATAGACTGTTTTTCATAACATGATTAGCAGCGACAAGGGAAAAGAAGAAATGGGTGGCCTAATCTACGCGTCCGCCCTCGACTCGCTTGATCTCACTCACCTTGTCCACAATGGGTGCGACAAGGGCCTTGAGTGCATCCAGATCGGCATCAGGCGGCAAGGATTGGAGGACGTTGGTGAAGCTGAGGCCTGGATTGCGGAAGGCTACCTTCATCAGCACCTTCTGGAGGACCCCGACGCAGATTTTGCGTGACTCGTTGGCCAGCTGCTTCAGGATCCTCTCCCGGAGCCGCTGGAGTGCCGTCGCCACGCCCTTAAAGAATAGGCTGAGCTTGGCGCTGGGTTGAAGGCTCTCGTCGGAAGGATACCCAAAGTCATCCATCCCTAGCTGCGCCAGCTCCTCGTTGATGACGGCGGCAGTGTTCACCAGGCCCTCGGTCCAGTGCTCCACCGTGTCTCTGAACGAGTTCTGGGTAACTGCAATGCTCTCCAGCAGCGCCGCATCAGCCTTGACCTTCTCCGCCAAGGTCTTCTCCCACTCCTTGGCGGCCTCCAGCATCTGCGTCAGCGTGGCCAGCTTCAGCTCCAGGTCTGCTTTGGAATTCTTGGCGGCACTGAGCTCCTTGCCCCTCTCAGCGGGAAGGCCTTGCAGCTCACCATGGGCGGCAACATCCTTCTCGCGCTCACGCTTGAGCGCGGCAAGCTCCTCGCTGCTCTTCCCAATATCGGCCTCCAGCCGCGCCACCTTCTCCTCTAGCTCCTTATTGGCGGCCTCTGCAGTTGTCGCGGCATCCTTTGCCTCCTTGAGCGCCCCGCCAAGTGCTCGCTCGCGCTCGGCGAGCTCTTCCTCGTAGCTGTCGAGGAGGGCCTTTCGCTGCACTAGCTCGCCTTCCCGCGCGGACTGCTTCTCGGCAGCAAGCCTTTGTTCTTCCTCAGCCTCGGCCTTCTCGAGAAGAAAGGCCGTGCGCTCCTCGTCTACTCGCTCCCGCTCCTGCACCAGGGACCGGAGAGCTTCTTGATTTTGTCCCTGGAGCTCCTCCGCGCGCTTCTCCATGTCAACTCCTGCCTTCGCGACAAGCGCTTCCCGGGAAGCCAGCTTGGCTTGCCGGGTGCGGTAGAGTGACATCAGCTTCCGTAGCAGCTGCTCCTCCTCAGGCTCCCCGCTGCTACTGCCGGGCGCGTCAACCAATGACAGCCCAGCAGAGGCGAGCACCTCCCCGTCAAAAGCTTCCCCCTCGACTGGCGCCCTGGAGCTCGACGCCCATGGTAGCTTGATGAAGATGTCGTCGCCTGCCTTCAAGTAGGCGCCGGGCTGGGGCTCCTCGGAGCCCGGCTCCGCAGAAGCGGCAGAGGGTTCGGCGGTCGGCGCAGCACCCGGCGCTCCTGCGGACTCAGGGTCGTCAGTGCGATCGCCCGACCCCTCGCCGACATCCGCAGTTGCAGCCCCGGCGGCCTCCTCGCCGGCGGTCTCATCAGCACCGGCACCTTCCTTGCCGGCGCCCTGTGTCTCCATTGGCTCAACCGTAGATGGGTCTGAAGAACGAAGAAGGGAGGAAAATCAATCAAAAATCCAAGAAAGGAAAAACAGAAGAAGCAGAACCCAAGGGAAAGTTTCTGGGCAAGTGGATTACCTGCGCCAAGATCTCCAACTGCGGCCTCGGTCGCCGCAGGATGAGCAGTGCCATCCCTTGCCGGAGAGTCCCCCCTTGCCGGAGAGCGCTCCCTTGCCGGGGACTCCTCCCTTGGCGGCGCAGTCGAAGCAGGTGGCACTTCGGGACCGACCTCCGGACGCTCCTGATGAGGCTGCTCTGCTCCTGCACAAGTCAACAAGCAAGATATCAGCGAAGGAAAAAGCACTCAAGCGTGCCCGGCAGCAGAAGGCTAAACTATGAACTTATGCTGGGGGCTGCGCTGGGGGCTGCTTTGAGGAGTGATTGCCGGGTCCGTCAAGGTGATCTCAGACCCACCCCCTATCGACAAGGTGGGGTCATCTTCGATGACGATCACTGCGGCCTTGGCCCTCTTCGCCGCTCTCTGGGCCAGCGTCCTGAAAAGAAAGGAGCCTAGATTAGAGCAAGTCAGATACAAGATATAAACAGCAAGATTGAAGGACTATAAGAGCACCAAAGAGACTTACTCTTCTTCCTCCTCGTCGGAGCTGAGCGCGGAAAGATCGAAGTCCAGCCCTCCTCCTGTGCGGCGAAGTGGAGGAGTAGGATCCCTTGCCCGCTTGGCGGGGTCAGTAGCGGTGGTCCGGGAAGATCCCGCTCCAGTCGCCGCTGTTGCGTGGGGTGCTCCCACGGCAACATTGCTTGCCGCGGTAGAGCGCGTCGCGCGGCTCGGTGGCTGTGGAGCCGGCTGCCGCCCCGCTGCGTCCCCGGCCCTGCGAAGGCGCCTCCTTGGCGGGGCCGGGGGCTCCGCCTGCGGCAAGTTCTCTGAAGGCTCAGCCTCCTCCTCGCCGGCCTCGCTCGACTCGTCTTCGGAACTGGCAGGCTCCTCCTCGCCCATGAACTGCGCATGTTCGGCAAGGTTTGCCGCCTCTGCAGCCTCCGCCTCCTCCACGGTGAACCCAAACACACCTGCGGCAGCTGCAGCCGCAGCCTCTTCCGCCCTAGTAGCGATGAGCTGCAGCACCTCGTCGGTGGTGTCACGGGTGAGGCTCTTCTGCTCGTCGGCGCTGACTGGCACTTCCTCCAAGGTGTCGAAGAACACTCGCAAAACCTCATCCGCAGGCTCTTGCCAAGTTGGGACGATGCCGTGTGAATCGCACAACGGCATCATGGCGCGGATCCGGTCAAGCGAAGAGTTATTGCACAAAGGAACTACGCCCCTCGGCAGTGTGAATGGGTGTTGGGGGTCACGTTTGAATAATTCCAAGAGCATTGCGTCCAACTCCAAGACAGTGAAGTTGTAGTTGAGGCCCGGCCGCAGCCTCATGATGTCCGCTGAATTCTTGAATTCCCAGGCGGGCCTCCTCCTCTCCTGCAGGGGGGCAATGCGGCGACGGAGGAAATCTTCCCTGACAGCACCTACGGTGAGCCCGGCAAGCCTGAGGCGAAGAATCCTAGTGATGGCGATCTTCAGCCTCTCGTCTTCCGGGGCCATGTCGCTCCAGCCATTGCCGCGCACTATTGGAGTTTGGCGCACGGCGGTGAAGGGCTACGGATCCTCCTCGACGATCCAACACCACTCCGCTCTCCACTCCTCCCACTTGCTGCGAAGCTCACCCTCCAAGTACGCCTCTTTCTTGCCGACTCTCGAGACCCAGGCAATCCCTCCGGCAAGCGGCTCTCCTCTCTCTACCCGAGGTATGAAGAAGTGGCGGAAAAGGGCTACACTAGGGTGGACTCCGACAAAGTTTTCGCACAAGTGTGCGAAAACTGCCATGGTCAAGACAGCATTGGGGGTGAAGTCAAGGAGGCGGAAGCCATACGTGTTCATAATGTCACAAAAGAATTCCGAGAAGGGCGGGCATAGCCCCCAGTAGAAGAATAGCGGGAAGAACGGGTACCCATTTGGAGCCGACTCCGAGGCAGCAGCCGGGAGTACCCTCGTGCGTGGATGCGCACGCGTCTCCGTCGCCCAAAAGAGGTAGAAGTACTCCCTCAGCTCCTGCACGCCGAGCTGGGGGGTGAAGATCGCCCGCTCCTTCCACAGCGCCGCGAGCCGCTGCGCCTCGGCCGACTTCATGCCCTTTCCCTTGTCGGCTTTCGGGGCCATGGCGGAGGTGGTGGAGAAGGTCGACGGCGTGGTGATGCTGGTGGCAATGGGGGGCGGAGCGCTGCTCTCTCGGCTTCGAGAAGAAGGGGGGAGCGGCGGAGTTTGTGAAGAAGGAGTAGCAGCAAGCAGCGAGGGGGGACGAACTGCCCCTATTTCCTCTGCTTATAAAGAGGGACGGGGCGGACGTTTCGGCCTTCCGCTTAAACAACCACCCACGATCTCTCCCACGATGCCGCATTCAACGCGTGCCGTTATGGGAGAGTGCAGGGGATACGGAACAAGATTTGGCGTGGCCCAGCCCGCGTGTGCCCGTGCCCTGTATTGGGCCTGGCCCAATAGCGCTCGGCACCGTGTCTGGCCCAGGCCCGGGGGCTCCTGTCGGCGTACTAGATTAGGGGTACCCTAGTACCCCAAACTTGTGCAAGGGCAGTTGCAGCACCCCGCGGCAAAGGCTTGCCGGGTGATCGCCAAGATCCCCCAAGGTTCCCTTGGGGCCCTCCAAGAACAAAGTATTTAAGCTAAAGAGACAAGACCCCGGCAAGAGGAGCTTGCCGGGAAGGCCAACCAAGGCGCTCCAATAAACTTGCCGCGACGCGCCACGCGCTCCGGCAAGGCAATAAGGCCCCGGCAAGAGGAGCTTGCCGGGAAGACAAACCAAGGTACCTCAAAGCCTGGTGAGCGACAAGCTTCCGGACCCGACAAGATAACAACAGCGACAAGTTTGCCGCGGCAGGCGGCCACTCTGCGTCCATGCTCCAGCGCATCCACCAACGTGTAGCTCTGGGGGCCTCTCCGGGCGTGCGTGGCGGGAGGCTGTGCAGCCAGCGGTGCGCAGTGGCATGCGAAGCTGACAAGATTGCCATCGTGGCGAACGGTGGCACCCCTAACGGTCCTTTTCTGCACTGTTCGGGCGACTCAGACGGGCATTTAATGCCCTTGTCCCCTGCCGTCAGAGTTAGGTAGGGTGCACTGTGCAAGCAACTGTACCAACTACCTCGCTTTTTATGTTTTTACCCTCCTCTGCGTTGCCACCTGTCGGTGACCCCTTTAGCGTATAAAAGGAGGCCCATGCGCAACGTAGAGGGGGTTCGGCTCATAGGTTCGAAGCCCCAGACAGTTTGCTTCGATCCATCCGTAGCCCAGAGAACATCACACTCTCACTTTGGAGAGCAAGAACACCAGATAATACAACCAGACAAGCAGCAGTATGAGTGTTATCTCTCCGGAGAGCTCCGAAGCTGGGTAAACTGCTCGTGTGCCTCGCCTCGATCTGCTCTTCGTGCGATCTCCGCCCCCCGCTGAACCGAAAGGGGCCCGATCCGCCGGCCCCATAGGTGTTCGAGGATCAGTTTCCCCGACAGGGCGTCAACCTATGTATATAAAGGGACGACCCGACAGCGGTTTAGGGACAACATGCAATAACTTGAGAGCCAGGCAAAGCGGATTCGCTCCCTGGTCATCGAAACCCTAGCAATACCAACACAACTAGACGTAGGCTTTTACCTTCATCGAAGGGGCCGAACTAGTATAAAAATCCTCGTGTCCCTTTCTCGGTTTAACCCCTTTTAAGCTAACCCGTAGCGATGGCTCCACGACTAAGTCCTTTAACGAGGACATCTGCCACGACAACCCCACGACACTACTGATTTTGTTGTTCTTGGTTCCCCACAAGATGACTTTTGCCCCATTATATTGGTAGATCTTTCATGAACACCGTAAATGCTAGAATAGATTGTGAGAAACATACTGCGGTGTTAGTTTTGGTGATGGGTCTCATGAATTTAATTTTTCTAAGTTTAGTAAAAATATTCATTAAAAAGAATTGCCTAGTAAGGATGAATTAATTTGTCTTGCTTCTATTGCTGTAACACCTGCAGATCCTTTAGAACATTATTTGCTAGAGCTTGAAAATGACTTATATATGCATGAAAGAAATGAAATAGATACAATTTTCTTTGAAAAACATCCTCTACATAAACACAATTTTCCTATTAAAACTCTAGGAGGTCCTCCTCCACCTAAAGGTGATCCTGTGTTTGCATTAAAACAATTGTCAGACACTTTTAAATGTGCTTATCTTGATGAAAAGAAGATATATCCTATTATTATTAGTGCTAACCTTTCAGAACATGAAGAAGAAAGATTATTGAAAGTTCTAATGAAGCACCAAGCTGCCATTGGATATACTTTTGATGATTTAAAGGGCATTAGTCCCACTCTATGTCAGCACACAATTAATATGGAACCTGATGCTAAACCCATTGTTGATCATCAACGCCGGTTAAATCCAAAGATGAAAAAAGTTGTAAGAATGGAAATATTAAAACTTCTGGAAGCAGGTATAATCTATCCCATGGCTGATAGTAGATGGGTAAGTCCTGTTCATTGTGTTCCTAAGAAAGGGGGTATAACTGTTGTTCCTAATGATATGAATGAACTTATTCCACAAAGAATTGTTACAAGCTATAGAATGGTAATGAATTTTAGAAAATTAAACAAAGCAACTAGAAAAGATCATTACCCTTTGCCTTTTATCGATCAAATTCTTGAAAGATTATCTAAGAACACACACTTTTGCTTCCTTGATGGATATTCTAGCTTTTGATAAATACATGTTTCTCAACCTGATCAAGAAAATACAGCTTTTACTTGTCCCTTTGGAACTTATGCTTATAGATGTATGCCTTTTGGTTTATGTAATGCACCTGCTATCTTTCAAAGATGTATGACTGTATATTCTCTGACTTTTGTGAAAATATTGTTGAGGTTTTCATGGATTAATTTTTTGTTTATGGGAAGTCTTTTCGATGATTGTTTAAGCAATCTTGATCGAGTTTTGTAGTGATCCGAACAAACAAATCTTGTCTTGAATTGGGAGAAGTGCCACTTTATGGTTGATGTAGGCATTGTCTTGGGTCATAAAATTTCTGAAAGAGGTATTGAAGTGGACAAAGCGAAGGTTGATGCACTTGAGAAATTGCCATGTCCTAAAGATATAAAAGGCATTCGTAGTTTCCTAGGTCATGCTGGTTTCTATAGGAGATTTATCAAAGACTTTTCAAAAATTGCTTGGCCTCTCACTAGTCTCTTGCAAAAGGATATTCCTTTTGTTTTTATGATGATTGTTCAAAAGCCTTTGAAACACTGAAGAAAACTTTAATTTCTACACCTATTATTCAACCACCTGATTGGAAGTTTCCTTTTGAAATTATGTGTGATGCTAGTAATTATGTTGTTGGTACTGTTCTAGGACAAAGAATTGATAAAAAAACTTCATGTAATTCATTATGCTAGTAAAACTCTAGATAGTCCTCAAAGAAATTATGCTACTACTGAAAAAGAATTCTTAGCAGTGGTGTTTGCATGTGATAAGTTTTGTCCTTATATTGTTGACATCAAAGTAAATGTTCACACAGACCATGCTGCTATTAAATATCTTATGGGAAAAAAGATGCTAAAACTAGACTTATTGGATGGGTTCTCTTGTTACAAGAATTTGATTTACATATCATTGATAGAAAAAGAGCTGAAACCTAGTAGCTGATAATTTATCTAGGCTTGAAAATGTGCTTGATGACCCACTACCTATTGATGATAGTTTTCCCGATGAGGAGTTAGCTGCAATAAATGTTTCTCATAGTACTCCTTAGTACGCTGACTATGCTAATTCCATTGTTGCTAAATATTTACCACCTAGCTTCAGATACCAACAAAAGAAAAAATCTTCTATTATTTAAGACATTACTTTTGGGATGACCCACATCTTTATAAAGAAGGAGTAGATGGTATTATTAGACATTGTGTACCTGAGCATGAACAGGGACAAATCCTACGGACCTGCACATAAGGTATTACAGTCTAGATTTTATTGACATACTCTCTTCAAGGATGCCCATAAGTTTGTCTTACCTTGTGATGAATGTCAAAGAATAGGTAATATCGGTAAGCGTAAAGAAATGCCTATGAATAATTCACTTGATATTGAACCATTTGATGTTTGTGGATTTGATTACATGGGACCTTTTCCTTCCTCTAATGGGTATATGATAACCCACAAGTATAGGGGATCGCAAGAGTTTTTGAGGGTAGAGTATTCAACCCAAATTTATAGATTCGACACAAGGGGAGCCAAAGAATATTTGAAGGTATTAGCAGCTGAGTTGTCAATTCAACCACACCTGGAGATTAATTATCTGCAGCAATCTGATCAGTAGCAAAGTAGTTTGATATTTTTGATAGTAGTGACAATAGCAACGGTAAAAGTAACACTGATATCAGTAATTTGTAGCAAATGTAACAGTGTTGATAGTAGTAGTAAGTCAGCAAGATCAATAAGGATAAATTCGTAGGCATTGGATCGGTGAATTGTTGGATGATATTCATCATGAGGCAGTTATAACCTAGGGCGATACGGCACTAGCTCCAGTTCATCGATATAATGTAGGCATGTATTCGGTAAATAGTCATACATGCTTTATTAAAAGAACATGCATGACATCTTTTGTCCTACCCTCCCGTGGCAGCGGGGTCCATATTGGAAACTAAGGGATATTAAGGCCTCCTTTTAATAGAAAACCGAAACAAAGCATTAACACATAGTGAATACATGAACCCCACAAACTACAGTAATCACTGGGAGTGGGCCCGGTTGTTGTCACTCTGGGGTTGCCGGATCATAACTGTAGTAGGTGACTATAACTTGCAAGGTCGAATCTAAAACATGGATATAATGATGAATTCATAAAACGGTTTAGAACTGAAATCATGGCATCCGGGCCCAAAGTGACAAGCATTAAGCATGGCAAAGTCATGGCAACATAAATCTAAGAACATAGTGGATACTAGGGATCAGGCCCTAACAAAACTAACTCGATTACATGATGAATCTCATCATACTCCTCACCGACCAGCGAGCCTACAAAGGAATTACTCATTCCTGGTGGGGAGCATCATAGAATTGGCGATGGAGATGGGTTGGTCATGATGAAGATTGAAGATCCCGCTCTCCGGAGCCCCAAATGGACTCCAGATCTGCCCTCCTGAGGAAGAACAAGGCTTGGCGGCAGCTCCGTCTCATGGATTGCGATAATTCTTTCTCCCTGATTTTGTTTCTGGAAATATGTGAATTTGTAGTATCAGGGGGTTGTCAGCGGGGCCACCAGGTGGGTACAACCCACCTGGGCGCGCCAGGAGAGGGGGCACGCCCTGGTGGGTTGTGCCCACCCAAGGGCCCCTCTCCGGTGGGTCTTGGCTCCATAAAGCCTTATGATTGGTATAAAAAATCCTCAAAAAGTTTCATTCCATTCCGAGAACTTTTATTTCTGCAAAAAACAACACCATGGTAGTTCTGCTAAAAACAGCGTCAGTCCGGGGTTAGTTTCATTCAAATCATGCAAATTAGAGTCCAAAACAAGAGGAAAAGCGTGAGAAAAAGTAGATATGTTGGAGACGTATCAACTCCCCCAAGCTTAAACCTTTTCTCGTCCTCAACCAATTCAGTTGATAAACTGAAAGTGAGATAGAAAGACTTTTACGAACTCTTTTGCTATTGTTTGCATAATTAAGCTTAAACAGCACCCAGGTTTTCAGCCAACATTATAACTAAACATGTCAACAATAACACTTACAGATTATAATGATTCATATCGATGACATAATCAGCTAGCGAGCAATAATAAGATATCTCAAATAGCAACACGTTGTCAAAACAACCATGACATAATATGACAATAATGGTATCTCGCTGCCTCCTTCTAAGACCGCAAAACAAAAATGCAGAGCACCTCCGAAGTTCAAGCAGCGACTAAACATTTTAATTCATGGTACAAAACATCCAGTCATGATGCAGCCAATATTAGCTATACACAATGCATAAATCATGACCGCTGTGCTCTTCTTCAGTTTGTGGTGCTTGTTTATAGAAGGGGACGGCAAAACATAAAACTAAATAGAAAGTCCCTTCGCAGAGGGTAGCAGTGATTTGCAGAGGTGCCAGAGCTCAATTTTTAAAACAAAGATAAATGATATTTTGAGACATGCACCCTTCTTATTCACTTCACGACCATCAATTATCATCATCTTCCATGCTAAGCACGCTAGTGGCGGTCCCCAAGCGGAAAGTAAAGATTTTGACTCCATTGAGAGTTTTTGTTTGATTATGTAAGAGACGAACTCTTTTTTGTATTTTGCAGTTTGGGACTGGGCATCCCTATTACCTCCCATTTCCTCGTGCGATGGCGAGTGAATAAACACTCGACCTGATGATAACATGCTTAGCATGGAAGATATTGACCACCTCCTGTCGTTCCATGAACGATCCAGGCACACAAAACAGATAATTTTTTTAGAAGTTTTTAGAGGTGGCACATGCAAATTTACTTAGGACAGCAGGGTAATACCGTATATTGGTAGGTATGGTGGACTCATCTAGAATAACTTTGGGTTCAAGGTTTTTGACGTACAAGCAGAATCCCCACTTAGTATAGGCAAAGGCTAGCAATTTAAGATTGGGAAGCGGCCAACTAGAGAGCAACAACGATCATAACCACACAATATGCATAAGTAACATTGGACACTAGCATGAGTAGGATATGAACACCATTAACAAAAATATTATAGAGGCTATGTTGGTTTTGATTCAACTACAAGCATGAACATTTACCAAGTCAAGCCACTCGAACATTCAGAGGAGGATACCATATCATCATACTACATCACAATCATTTTAACGCTATGTTGATATCCAAGATAAATCATTATCCACTCGCAGCTACTTATGCATGGCATGAGAAACTATAACGTCTAATTTTCATTGCAAACATGTTCAATCATAACGGGCTGAAGCATGGGCACTAGGTTAAACATATTTACACAGACAAGACAAGTCGAGTTCATACCAGTTTCTCTTTGCCACGGCCAGTTCATCAGATGTCGTCATTATTGCCTTTCACTTGCATGACCGAATGATATGAAAATAATAATAGTGCAAGAGTGCCATGGAATAAGCTGGAATCTGCAAAACATTTTATTCAATGGGAGAAGACAAGGTAAAATGGGCTCTTAGTAGTTCAACAGTTATTCATGTGAGAGCCACTCAACATTTTCATCGTGGTCTTCTCATCGATACAACTCGAATAAAAGAAAAGATATTTAGAGAAACACAATGAAATATTTTTGGAGTTTTTGGTTTTTCTTCAGCAAGCAAATAATAAGCAAAAACGAAAAAAACTATTTACACGGGAAAGCTCCCAACAACCAACAGAAGAACAAGGAAATCTTTTTGGATTTTCTTTTTAGTGCTACAACTAATTTTTTTGTTTTTTCTATAGTTCTTCAAACATACAAGAAGAAAGCAAGAAACATAAATCTAAGCATGGATGATACAACGAAAAAGTGTGAACACCGACAAATGGCATGATATGTCAACATGAATATAAAGTCGGTGAGAACATGTACTCCCCCAAGCTTAGGATTTTGGCCTAACTTGGTAGTCGATCAGTAGCCTGGAGGGTAGTAGTCGGTGTGGTAGCGCACGGAGGTTCTCGGTGCAGATGCCTTAGCCTCCCGGGCTGCCACCACTTCTGCGTTGTAAGCTCGGGCCTTGATCTCAAGAACAAAATACCTCCCCTTGTTGTGACAATCAAAGAGAGTAGGCGCAGACAAATATGTGTCCACAACATGTGATTGGTTAAACAACAAATTATAAGTGAAGTTATTATCCCTTCCCGAGAGAATTTTATGCTCTTTTAAAGCATCAAAATCTAACTACCGAGTGGGAAGGATAGGACCAAAGGGCAAAGGTGAAACACCTAGTCCTCGTGCTAAAGGTGTGGCATAAATTCCACCATAGAACCAGCCACTTTTGGCACTATTCTGAAGTCTACGTGCAACAATCGCTACAAGGTTGTAATTCCTTTCACCAGTGAGAGAGGTGTGAATGAGGCTCAAGTCCGGAGAACAAAGTATGCTACGGTCCTGCTTGCCTACTATGCATTTCCTGTTAAATAATGCAAGGTAATGAATTGAGGGAAAGTGAATGCTCTTTATTCATCCATGCCTTACTCCCCTATTTTCACCGTAGCAAAGGCTAGCTAGTCAAGAAGGTCTCATACTCAGCCTTTGCTGGCTCGTCAAGCGAACCCCAAAATGGAAGTTTGCAATGGTAAGAAAAGTTCTCTAGTGAAATGGTATATGGTTCATCCTAAAGCATAAACGACACCCTAGACTCACGTGGAAAGTATTTAAATCCTTTGGCAAATGATTCATTGAGAAGATCGTGTTGTGCACACTTATCTGATAGGTAGGGACCGAGACCGGCATTGTGAACATATTGCTTGAATTCCTCCTTAATTCCCACCTGCATCAAATATTCATCGCAAGGCCATAAGCATGTTTTGGTGGCTGCATCTCACTTGGAACTTTCACTTGGTTCAACGTAAAACCGGCGAGCACAACTGTCACTAGAGGATGCCCCGGAGGATTGTCTCCTCGAAGAACTCCTTCGAAATAGGTTCATCATGTCCCCGTACAATTTTTTGAAAATAAAAATTTTGGAGTGACAAAAAACTTGTCAACAGAACTTTGTAAGATTGATATCAACTACTCATAGGGATACATAGAGGCCATAACAAGCATTCAAACAACTTAGAACACTAAGAATTCAACATGCAAGCACATCTATAGCAGCACCAAGAGTAGCTAATTATTCAAAGTATCAACCACTAAAACAAAAACTAATTGGACAAATGATGGAGTCACATACCAAGCAACAATCTCCTGAAATAGTTTCAGAAATGGAGCTTCGAGCAAAGAGATCGAAATTTGCAGCAAAATGAGCAAGAACTCGGCAAAGAGAGGGAGAGTGATTTTTTTCAGGAGGTAGGTGACAATGTGGGACGAAGAGATAAGTGAGGGGGCCCACGTGGGGACCACGACCCCCAGGGCGCGCCAGGGGGTGCTGGCGTGCCCAGGTGGGTTGTGCCCACCTGGTGCACCCCCTCTGGTCATTTTTGCACCAAAAATTCTTACATATTCAGGAAAAAATCATATAAAATTTTTAAGGCATTCTGAGAACTTTTATTTTGGGTTAGTTTTTATTGCACGGGAAATTCAGAAAACAGACAAAACATGGCATTTTCTTTTATTTAACTAATAAAAATAGAAAACAAAAGGTAGGGTGATACGTCCATTTTGCATCATGCTTTTATATTGATATTTATTGCATTATAGGCTGTTATTACACACTATGCACTACTAGGAAAAGGCCTGCTAGTGGCGCACCTGTTTTGCCTACTAATGGCGCACTACAGGTGCGCCACTAGCATCACGACATTAATTTTTTTTACTAATGGCGCACCATGGTTGCGCCATTTGTATCTGGTATACTAATGGCGCACCACATAGTGCGCCATTAATATCCCACGGTGCGCCATTAGTATGCCTCCCAAGGGCCATATTTACCCATGTGCTCTGGCTTACTAATGGCACACTAGTTGATGATGCTCCACTAGTGTGCTCTGGCTTACTAATGGCGCACTAGTTGGTGGTGCACCACTAGTATGAATATTAGGGATTATTTTTTCCTTTTCTGATATTTGCACAGGTTACAAAATATATTACTGGACAGAATATAGACAGCACCACACAACAACATCACATTCATCGAATACAATAGAAGATTAGTCTCCGAATACAACTCATCATATTAGTCTCCGAATTCAAAAGACCGAACACAGATAGAACATTACAAGTCTCGAGACCGTGAGTACCGAGTTTGTCTTCACATTACAAGTCGATATCGATCATCTAAACTACCATCACATAGAAGAGAGCTGCGGTCATCATGATGAGCATCATCGCGATGAAACTGGACTTCATCTGGTTCCTCCTCCGCTCCCTCCTCTACCCGCTAGATAGCGCGCGTATCTAGATTCCGCCTCCGCCCTAGTGGTGTACCCTTTGTAATTGTTACCGCTAAAACAGTGAACCTGTCTCCGACACTCCTCCCAGTCGTCGTAGAGTGAGGGAACCTTACCCTTGTACACGACATACGACGGCATCTCTATGCATTAGCCAAACAAAACGTTAGTAGCAATTCACAGACAATACATAAGCAATATATAAGTATGAAAAAAAGGATCGGAAGAGAAAAGCAAGACATTAATAGCACGATTCATGGTCCTACTAATAAATAGCATCGATCACATCTAAGTTGAACGACTGTCCAAACCAAAGAGACATACAAGTTCATGAAAGTTTAATTACAGCATAAGCTAACACTACTAGGGAAAAGCCTACCAGCAGCGAGGTTTTGGGCCTCTCAGTAGCGCGGGCACCGGCGCTACTAATAAGGCGCTATAGCTAACGTATAGCAGTAGCGCCGGTTGTCCCACGCTACTGCTATACATGAATAGCTGTAGCGCTCTTTGGGAAAGGGCGCTACTGATATTATCTACAGCGCTGTTTGCTGGGACGCACTACTGACAATGCGGCGCTACTGCTAAATTTCCCCCCTCACTACTGCTAGTTTATTTATTAGTTTTTTTCCTGCATATTTGTTTTGTATTTGAATAGGCTTTATACAATAATCTTTAGCATATCATACACATACAAATGTAATCATAGCATATACATACAATTAGTCTCATCAAATCATGTCATCATCATAATCATCATCCAACACAAAGTGGTCTCTCGTCATCATCTCGAAAATAGCGATACAAGTCTCGAATGATATGAAAATACATCGTCATCCATCTAAACAACGATATACACGAGAAGAGGCTATCACTTTGAGAACATGAGTTCGTATCCCTCTTTCGCATTAGCGTGAACCTCTAAACTAACTACTGCCTGTTGCTCGGAAACCGGAAGAGCCGGACACTCCGGCCACTTGTCGTATATATACTCCTGGGATAGCTCTTCTTCGCCATTTATGATCTATGCACCTGCATCATCACATGAGTCGATGATATGGAACATATATAGTTGAGCAACAGAAAGAGACAAACTTGGCAAAAATAAAAACAACATATCATAAGCATAAATAACAAAGTTCATCGTACCCCAAAATGCCCTAACTAGAGTGATTTTCGCTAGTCGAGGAGGAGGACGGTTTAATTACATCACAAATAAAGTTTCACCGTGCATAACTCAAAGTTTTGTCATACAGAAAGTATGGACTAAACGGACACATTGTCATATATCGACAATCACTCCAACATGTCGTTCCATCCATCCAAGTCAGGGAGATAGTCCCCGAGCCTAGTGAAAGGCTTCAGGTCGAGACGCTGAGAGGCTATCCATGTTCGGACGTCTTCCCGCGACATTTGTCCTTCTCCATAGAACATCCCTGTTTTTCCGACGACCTCCTTCATGATGATTTGGGCACAACGATCGTTTACAAATATGACTAATGTGTGCAGTCGAATTGATTAGAAACTAAAATTACCAGCAGTCTCATGAACTCCGTAATGACCGGTGTTGTCTCGTAAACCTTTTTCACTTGGTCCCAATGGTGCCGGGCCCTGAGGACGTCACGCTCCTGCGGGACAGTGAACTCCGCCAAGGGGTCTGGGATGCCCAGACTCGCGGCTTTCGCGTCCTCCTTGGCCCATTTGGACCTCTTTCCACCGTAACCACGACTTCTGAGGTGGTGGCTCCCAATGTTCCTCTCTTGAAGCCCCTTCATGTACTTAGACTTTTTTTGGCATCTTCGGCCTCGCAAGCCTCCTTGAATATTTGAAACTGCTCTTCCGTGATTGTCGGATTATCCTTTACAATCTCGGGGTAGGGTTCCTTCTTGTCGATGATCCTTTCTTTCACTCGATTTTTCCAGGCGGCCAACGCGTCGCTAAACTTGGTCATGGCGTGTTTGTTTATCTTCTTCATTGCCAGGTCCTCATATGGATCTTTATAATCCTTCTCATTCCAGCCCGGGAACAAGAATATCTGGTGAAACTTCTTTAGGAGGGAGCTCCTCATATTTTCTATCTTCTGTAGTTTCTCATCGTTGATGGTGGCGGTTGTCCGTACGATGCAGCCTATTTGATTGCCGTAGCATCGACGCGCTTCCTCGGGCGCCGTTGGCTCAAAATTGCCGTCGTCCACGTCCGTGACCACCACTCTAGTAGTCCTGAGTTTGTTAGGAACCCGTTGCCTCTTTGCTTTCGGTTCTACACCGGCTCCGCTCCCCGAGGCAGCGCCAGTCTTAGTCTCAGCGCTGGTCTCGATGTCGGTCTGAGTCTGAGCACCGGTCTTAGTCTCAGCACCGGTCTGCGTGTCGGTCTCAGTCCCCGATTCCACCGGTGGGCCCAGCAATAACATCTGTTGATCATCGGTAAGGCTAAAAAATTCGTCTGCCGCCCGGTAGGCGTCGTCGCAATCACCAGAACCCTATCCTTCATCGTTGCTAGCCATGTTTCCTATGATTAAATGTAGTCAATTAATTCTAGACATAATAAAATGAATAATGACATAAAAAAGGCCTATTGTTTTGCAGGAATGTTGACTCCTTCCTGGTGCGGCAAATCACGGGCACTCGATATGTCCTAGTTTGTAGCACAAGACATGCCGAAATTCACGGAAAATTTCGGCATGAGCTTTGCTAAAAAGTGGACAAATCGAGAACCTAAAATTTGCCGGAAAAGAAATGAATCAACATTCCGGCAAAACATAGGCCACTAAGCATCATTCCCTGCAAACAATGTCCAAATATACACGAGTAACCACATGTGCAAACGGTGTAGAAGAAAATTCATTTAACTACTAATAGAACAAAATTCAGTTAACTTTAGTGCTTTATAATGATGAAAGGAAAAAAATTCAGTTAACTACTAATTTCATTCATTTAGGTTATTCATTTAACATCACCTAATTAATGTACTGTACCAATACTACTAGCAGCACTACTAACCTAATTAACCTAGCAAAACTCTAGTGCCCTAACTGAAAAACATCTAATTAACATCTAATTTTTTCTCTAAAATACAGAGAGAGATGAGTGAGGGGGAGTGGTGGGGGACTTACAGAGAGGGGAGAGACGGGGGCGGGGAGGTGCTCGGTGACGGAGGCAGGGGCGAAGAGGGCGTGGTTGAAGCCACCGTCTCTCGTGATGGTCATGAAATCGCGGGCGTTGTCAGCCTGCATTTGTAGCGTTGTGTCTATGTCACTGTTGGACGGTTGATATCTGAGGTAGAACTGCCCCGAGGTACGAAGGACATCTTGATGGATGATTTCCGCAAACTCCGACTGGATGCGAAAGAATTCTTGTCTGATGTCCTCGTCCTGGATTGCCGACAAGCTTGCAGCCCAATCTTTGAGATTATTTGGTAGCAGAAGGTGATTATGGTCCCGTACGATCGCCCGCATATCATGGAGGGCGTAGTAGGCATCCTTATGACCGCCAGGCGGCTGCTTGACGCAGGGGAATATCGTAGTGTGGGCGAACATGTGCTTGCCGTACCTACGAACTAGCCTGGTGAAGGTGCCTCCAGATTTGGCGTAGCCGGGGAGAACATCATCAAGAACTTTCTTGATATTTGTGTAGTCTTTTCGACCGACGGTCCGAGTCGAAATACGTGGCCATGGAATATTTCGGGCTTAAGAGGATGAGTGTGCAATGTGTGTCACTGCACAAAACACGGAATGTTAGAAAAAAAGAATGATCGAAATCTAAGAAATCATATGTTACAGGGCGGTGAGGGGATGACTTACTCGGGAAACTAAGGCACGAGGAAGATATCCTTATCTGGGTTTGCCAGAATGATGCCTTCGAGGTAAGAACTCGCGACTTGCCGGTCCCCAGCGCTACCCAAGATCTTGGCACGCATGTAGAAGGGGTCGACTATCACAATGTCCGGGGTCTTGTCTCTAATGATCCGCATCTCCATACTCAGCGAAAATAGCGGAACGAAGGTGTAGTGCTGCGGATGAAGGTTAAACATAGCGAAGATGTCATCAAACCGCAGGACGATCGTACCCCCGATGGCGTTATCCACAAAGCCCTTGCCATCTGGCACCTTGGCGACGAAAACCGGGTATGCCACGTCATTCTCGGAGAGATGCCGCTTCTCCAAAGAAAGAACACTATCATGCAGACTCCGCATAGCACCGGTTGCAGCATTGAGCAGATTAGTAGGTAGCATCGGCCTACCCGCCAAATGGACCCTCCTCGAGATATCCTTAGGTGAAGGTGGACCGTCCTGAGCATGGATCGTACTCGGTGCCGGCTGGCTGGCACCCTTGTTGCTCTTTCTTTTCCGTCCCTCCTTCTTTTGTTGTAATGGGATCGAGTTCTGCTCACAGACCGCCTTCTTGAGTGTGTTGGGGCTGATAATATTTGGCACCTCGGCTATCTGAGGCTCGGTTAAGGCGGCAGCTGGAGGCATCTCCTGAGAACTGAACGCCAGACGACACCTGTTGAAATTTGGTTTCTCCGTGGTACCAGCATGATCATGGTTGTCTTTTTCAGGGTTGGGTTCTTGAGAAGGAGGCCCGAAGAATTCATCACCATACCCATATTCGGCAAAGTACTTATCGACGATGGTAAATGTACCGTCGTCATTGTCATCGTCGTCCGGATCCTGCACCATATGCATGTTCCGATCCTGTGCCATAGGGATGTCCGGCATGTCCGGTAGCATTGCGGCGGACTTGCCATGGCTTGGCGCCGGCACGACTGGCGGTGTTGTCTGCGGCGTGGTGTCCCCCGCCCCCAAATGAATCTGGCTCTTCGGCCAAAGCAGGGGCCAGCTTACACAGGCGCTGAGCGCATCACATCATCTTCTTCGGCCCCAGCGGGTCGAATCGGAGGAAACAACTCGTCGCAGCCTGGCAGCACTCGAACCAGTTGAACCCTATACACGGTGGGTGGCATCGGATTACCGTGGAACATGGGGTTGCCTGGTTGAACGATTCTGTCCTTGGCGACATTGATCCACTGTCCGCCCACGAAGTGCAGGAGAGTGCATGGAACGTCGGTGGTGCCCTGCAAAAACATGTAGGGCGTCAGGGATGCGTAGTCAAAGGCAAGTAGATGAAGACAGCGGCCGACAGGCTTAGTTACCGTGATGGTGTCGAGCTCGGCTAATGTCGAGGCACCGCCAATGGCGTGCGTGCAACTGACGGAGGGGCCACTTGCTGCCGAGGTGCCGGCCGGCGTACACCCGGGTGCATTAAGCTCCAATGCCCGTGCTGGCGTCGGAGACACCAGTACCGCCTCCGCCAGAGATGCCAATGGGGCCGCATGCACGTTGTGCGAGTTGTTGGCCGTGAAGCTGGGAACCGGGGGCGGCCCCGTTTGGCCGCCCGCAATCCAGTCCTGCAGCCCCTCAATCAATGTAGGCACAATGGCGGTGAGCATCGTTCCCAGTTGTTGTTGCACTTGCTCTTGGACAATCTCCGGAATCCGTGCCACTTGTGCCTTGAGTTCTTGAAACTCGCGCGACTGGCTTTCCGAGCTGGTCTTTCTCTCCTTTCGCCCACCAGCGTCATAGTATGACGACCATTTTGTGGACAAGCCTTTGCCGGCCACACGACCAGCTGACGACGGCTTACTGAGCTTATCCTTGTTTTTCTTTATGTTCAACGCCCTATTTAGAGTGATGTCCCAAGGGGAGCTCTGAGACGACCCCGTGCTACTGCTTTTAGTCTCCTGCGGAAGGAATGTGAACTATTTAGAAATTTGGCTTCATTAATTAGAATGCAACCATATGGAGCTAATTACGCGGGGTATATTCCTTACCAGAACACGCTCAAGCGCCCTGGTCTTCGGATCCGTGGTAAGCTCCTTTTTTTGCCGGGTCCTCCTTGTATCGGGCCCTGACATAGTTCCTGGTCTGCTTGTCACGGTATTTCTCGAAGTGGGGCGGTAGGCCTTGCTCGGCATGCTCCGCGTCCTCCTTGTCGCATATAGGCTCCGCCACTCTATAACCGCCGGGACCGAGTTGGTGGAACCCTAAGTTCAACTCCTGCACTTCTTTCCCCCACTGACTTGATTCGGAGGTTGCGCTGCTCTCGCACTTGATCTTGAACTCCTTGTAGTCATCTTCATTGATCGAAGGATTATTCGCCTTGATCTTCTCATAACTATCACCTTTGTCAATCATTCTCTTCACCGCTCTTCTCCAAGTAGACAGGGCCGTGCTCATCCTCGTGAGTGTGGCACTGTTCACTTTATTCCCTGAGAGGCTTGTGTTTGCAAAGTCAGCGGGGAACTTGTATCGTTCATGCGGCTTCGTGAAGAGGAGGCTGCGCAAATTCCCTCGGTCCTTATGCCTTAGGTTCTCGGTGTTGATCAAGACGGTTCTCCGGAGAATGCACCCGAGCTGAACCGAGTAACCCTTGACTAATTCTTTGGGCGCCGTTGGATGCCCGTCGGAGTTCACTTCAGTAAATTCCTCCTTGACGGAGCCGAGCACGATCGGGCGCCGGTCCTTCCGTTGCCTCTCCGGTTGGCTGCCATCTGTGCGTGCGCTGCCATCATCAATGATGGCATCCTCGGTGGCACCATTAGTGGTGTCATCCCCGACGCCACTAGGGGTTGTGTAGTCAGGATCGGTGTCTTCCGCGGCGTCCTCATAGCGGTGAGGTTCTTCCTCCATCTCCTGGGACAGCTCCCAGAATTGCTTGCCCGAACCGCCGGCCTCATCGTTGTGGGCCATGTTTCGCTCTAAATAGGAAAAAAGTTTGCTCAAAAAGTTGGTTGTTATCAAGGAACAAGATCATGGTCTCATCATTTAGGGTTTGTCGACACCAAGGCATCCTAAAATCTAAGCATTTATCATTTAGGGTTTGTCGACGCCGAGGCACCCTAAAAGCCTAACCTTTCATCATTTAGGTTTTTATCGACACCGAGGCACCCTAAAAGCCAAGGTTTTATAATTTATGGTTTGTCGACACCGAGGCATCCTAAAAGCTAAGCTGGGAAGGAGAATTCTAAGTTGGGCCTAATCACTTGGCTCTATTTCCACCTATGGTTTAATGCAGCAAGAATAAAGGGGCAGTTGATCCTAGTTAATTAAGTACTAAGACACCCCAGCCCATGCATTAGTCCCAAGTACCCCATATGTCCTATTTTTAGCAAAGTCATGCTCAAATTCACGGAAAATTTCAGCATGACCTTTGCTGAAAATAGGACATATGGAGTACCCGAATTTGCCGGAACGGAAGTTAATCGACATTCCAGCAAACTCAAGGGCCTCTCGGGGTACCTGCAAAATGATCACGACACGATGGTCGGAGACAAAACCCAGCAAACTAGCAAAGTTACTGACGTGTTTACAGAAAAAAATTCCTGTAAAAGATGATCATCATGTTTACAAGTCTATCTCAATGTGATCACAAGTAATTCAGGGCATCACAAGGCATTAGTAGTTCAGTACATGAACAAGTTTTACAAAGCACATTAATATGTACTATATTTCATTTGAGGAGCGATATACAGTATGTTACAGCAAAGAAACAACTTAATCCATGCCTCAGTTTATCAACAATCATTACTTGTCAAATACAGAAGAAGGAACAATTTATTTATGTCATAGTTACAAATGATGACAGAATAAAGCAACACCCTGCACTAGCCTAAAAACAATTGAAGTTTCACCCATATAAGAACAGATGCAAACAAAATAATGACACTCAATTTAGATAGCAAAAAAAGTGAACATCAAGGGTTCATGTGAATTCAGCAAAGGTGCACAAGAGACAGTGTCGGTGTCAAAACCGGCGGATCTCGGGTAGGGGGTCCCGAACTATGCATCTAGGTCGGATGGTAACAGGAGGCAGGGGACACGATGTTTTACCCAGGTTCGGGCCTTCTTGATGGAGGTAAAACCCTACGTCCTGCTTGATTAATATTGACGATATGGGTAGTACAAGAGTAGATCTACCACGAGATCAGAGAGGCTAAACCCTAGAAGCTAGCCTATGGTATGATTGTTATTAGTGCTACAGACTAAAACTCTCCGGTTTATATAGACACTGGAGAGGGCTAGGGTTACACAGAGTCGATTACAATGGTAGGAGATCTACATATCTGTATCGCCAAGCTTGCCTTCCACGCCAAGGAAAGTCCCTTCCGGACACGGGACGAAGTCTTCAATCTTGTATCTTCATAGTCCAGTAGTCCAACCGAAGGTATAGTCCGGCCATCCGGACAACCCCTAATCCAGGACTCCCTCAGTAGCCCCTGAACCAGGCTTCAATGACCACTAGTCTGGCGCGCAGATTGTCTTCGGCATTGCAAGGCGGGTTCTCCTCCAAATTCCGTGTACCTGTTGAATAGTGTCCGGTTTCTTGTAAATGTAGTGCTCCTTGGCTTCTACGCCCAATAATGGCCGTTTTCCACGTGTCAAATGAATACGAAAAGTCAGGGTCTTTTTTATATTTACACCCCTAGCCTGTGAATGAGCCGCCTATTTAAGAGGACGAGGATTTAGATCCAAACCACACCTTCTCCCTTCCACGAGTATTCAACAAAGTGTATCCAAGAGAGGACCATTCTATCATGGCCGGCCGCCGCAACTCCTCCTCTCGCCCTTCTAGCCCTCACCCTGGAGATTGGAAGAGGTGCTCCATCCCCCACAGTGAGCTAGTGAAGCTCCAGACCAAAGGATTTCTCCCCTCAGCCTATATGGTCCCGGTTCGAGTTGGACTCGCCACCTATAATGGTGGAGAGCAAGCAGAGAGTGCCCCAATCCCTCCAGAGGAGAGCGGGTATGCCTTGCCCCTTACTTAATAAGAGGGCTCAGATTTCCAATTCATCCATTTCTCTAGGGACTTCTGGAGTTCTATGGCCTCTAGCTGCACAACCTCACACCTGCCTCCATATTGCATATCGCGGGCTTCGTAGCCCTTTGGGAGCTGTTTTTGGGCTGCGATGCTCATTTCGCGCTGTGGAAAAGGCTATTCTGCCTTGTGCCCCGCTATAAGGAGGGGTCGATATATCAAGTGGGCACAGCCGAAGTGTGGCGCATCGCCGGGACCGAATATCTATCCGGAACCCCAAAGAAGGCGTCCGAGGACTGGCCTTCGGAATGGTTTTATATAGAGGACGTGCCGCTGCCGGATCCTGTCCGGATCATCCTACCTGAGTTCGATAGTGCTCCCCTAAAGAAGCGCCTAAGCTGGTGTCCACAGAGCCCTCAGAGGGAAAGTGACAGGGACGTTATTTACCTGATGTGCCAGATAAGATTGTTAGCTCAGTCTGGACTGACCATGATCGGGGTCATGGCCGCATGCATCATGCGAGGAGGGTAGCCGCTTCAGTATAGAGGCCGCCCCATGTGGGACTTCAATGGGGAGGACGACGCCACCCGCTATGGCCATAAGGGGCCGGATTCGGCTGCCGCTCTAATAAAGACCTTGTCCTCTTTGTACAAGGGAGAAGAGGAGGAATTTCTCCGCGTCAACCCACGGGGTGGATTTTCTATGTACAATCCCCCAAGTTGGGTAAGTGGATACTTTTACTTGCCCATCCGTTTTATATTCCCATTGTTAAATTTTCAGTCTAACGACTTCAACGCAGGAACTGTGCCAGGCTGTTAAAGAAATAAACATCCCTCCTCCACAACCCGAGGATCCGGGAGGGTCCCTCGACCCGGCCTCTCAAGAGGATCCGGACTTATCTATGGAGCTGATTGATGGAGTGTTTCATCAATTGAGCAAGGACAAAGCCTTGGTGCCCATTACGGCCGATTATCTAGGGCTACTCCCAGCCTCGCAGGTAACTGAGACCGGAGTCCCAGCACTTTGAAAAGGGATCTGTCCTCGCGTGTTTTCGATTGCCGTATGACAACCGTGTTTTGCAGGGGAGGTCCTTGAGACGGGAGGCCGAGCCTGCGGCGACTAGCCAACGAGGGGAGGCAAGACCCTGTGAGCTGAAAAGAAGTGCAGTCCGGACTAAGGCACTGGCGCAAAGGTATAGCGCGCCGCCTTATTCCCAGGTGTTATTCCTACGAGGCATATTAACGCGCGTGCTCTCTTCAGGACGAAGAGACCTTGCCGGACTATATCCGGAGAGGCTGCCAATCGCGCCTCCACTAGCCAGGCTCCACAGCCTGGTCTGGAAGCGGAGGCGAACACGAGGCACGCACCGGACGCTCCTCCAATGGAGGATGCGGACAGGCTGTCTGCCACCAATTCCGAGGTGGAGAGTGCCATCAACCACATGCGTCGCCGGATAGTTCTTCGCGACGCTTGTTTCTCCCAAGAGGCATTGGATGCCTTCAATTCGGGAGACGCGTACCTCCGTGCCGCTCAAAATGGTCTAGCCAGAGCCACGGAGCAGTATGTGAAAGACATACAGGTAAGAAAAATTTGGTAATTATATATGTGTACCAGTAGCCCCTGAGACTTGAAATAGTTAGAATAACTGATTTAAGGATCATCTGTTATGTAGGTTCTTGCAGAAAAGAATACCCTGCTGTCCCAGGAGCTGGAAGAGTGCAGAGCCCAACTTGAGGCCGCACTAGCCGTTGCAGGGGAGCCCAAGGAGACCCCCTCTGGTATGCTTCGAAAGATAAGTATTTTGTGAGGTGCGGCGTGGGTGCAAATCTGACAAATGAAATTATGGATGGCGCCGGATTAAATCCAGAAGTTCAACAACTCCGACGCCAGCTGAAGGCTGGTGAGAGCGTGTTGACAAAGGTGAGGCGGGAGAAGAACGATCTCCAAGATGCCAACACCAAGCTGGGCGTTGAACTGAAGGACGTTCGTGCCCAGCTGTTGGACTCCGTGAAGGAGAATCAGCGGCTTCGACGCGACATATATAGTAAGTGCTTAAATGAACTTTGAAAAAAGGGTTCGGCGAGGAAGTCGACTAACAGAGTAATGTCTGTAGGTATGCTAACAGGTCGTCCTGCAGAGGAAATGCCCGCTTCTACAGGTGACCTTCTTCCCGAGCTCTCACAACTACACGAGCGAGTTCAGCAGGTGATGCAAGGCATCGCCCAGGCCTTGTGGCCATCCGTCTCCATGCCCGAATACCTTGGAGATCTTGTAGAAAAGCTGAAGGGAGCGCGGCGGCGCTTCCGATTGTGGAAGATGTCGGCCTGCCGTCAAGGCGCCAGGGAGGCCTGGGCCATGGTGAAGATGCGGTACACGAAGGCCGATCCAAACCACATGGCCGAGGTCGGACCCATAGGGCCCGATGGGAAGGAGATCCCTGTGAGCTAAGTATACGGCCAAGTAGAGTTGGCCGTAAAGTATTCCCAACAAGGCTGTAAACTAGACAGCCTGTTAGATGGTATTGAAGAGGAATACAATCAGTCAGATTAACTAGGTAATTTTAATTGACATGTGTAATTCCTTCTAGCCGGATTGTAGATCGTTTGTCATGGCCGACCTTTTTGCTTCAACCTCGGGACCCGACGGTCCGGAGTGTGTCCGAATACCCTCAAGGTTATATAAGAACCGGGGTATGCATGGAGACCAGGCGTAGGGGTCATTAGTGCTTGAACAGACAAGTGCCCAACTAGTTATGTTATATTACATGGTTAGTAAGAAACATCTTCCAGGGAGAATAGTTCCGTTAGGGGTTCTTTTCCCTGGGAGGCATGCCCTAAAGTGCATGTCCATTTTGCGAAAAGAGGCACAGGAAAAACATCTGGGGGCGTATAGATAATAAAAAAAGATCATCTTTAGTTCACCGACCGAATATTCCCTTAAGAATGCTAGCTTTCGGCTTCACCTAGTCTGAGGTACACATCCGGCTGACCCAGCAGTAACAATCGCAGAGGTGCTCCCTTTACCACCTAGCCGAACAATCGGGAACGTAGGGGTAAGCATAGGAGCCAGCCAACCCAGCTTGGCCAAAACTTAAGTCATATCGCTGCATATCATGGCGAATAAAAGGTACATGCGGAAGTGTGACACATGTGTTGGGCATGAAGCCTGTATAAATAAGCTTCTGTTTAAAGAAGCCCCTAGGTTTAATGAGCGCGGATAGCGCGTCATTTTATGAGCCTTTAAAGGGTGTAAGAGAAAGTATGTAAAAATGGATAGAGGAAGGAGACGAACACAAAGTCTGGCGCTAGGCATAGAATCTTCGTAGACGGGCTGCGTTCCATGGGTTCGGCTCGAGTCGGTTATCCGATGCATCTCGCTGGCAGTACACTCCACCAGTCAGGACTTGGTCAATTATGAAGGGACCTTCGCACTTGGGCTTGAGTTTGTCCTTTTTCTTGTCCGGCAGGCGTAGAACTAATTCGCCAACGTTGTAATTTTTGGCCCGTACTTCTCTGCTTTGGTATCTTTGAGCCTGCTGTTGATAGAATGCGGAACGGGCTTTTGCCACGCCTCGCTCTTCCTCCAAGGCGTCCAAACTGTCCTGCCGTTCGAGCTCAGCTTCTCTTTCTTCGTACATGCGCACTCGAGGTGAGTCATGAATTATGTCGTAGGGCAAAACTGCCTCTGTGCCGTACACCATGAAGAATGGTGTGTATTCGGTGGTGCGATTCGGCGTGGTCCGCAGCCCCCAGAGTACGGAGTCGAGCTCCTCTACCCAGTGCGTATTAGATTCCTTAAGGGACCGCACTAATTTGGGTTTGATGCCGCTCATGATAAGACCATTTGCACGTTCGACCTGGCCGTTGGTTTGTGGGTGATAGATGGAAGCATAATCGAGCTTGATGCCCATGTTTTTGCACAAGAGTTTTGTCGGAGTAATGGGCCACGGGTAGGCCAACCCGAGCCCCAGAACCTTTCAAGACATCGGGGCAGGCTGCGCCCCTCAAGACCCCAGGACGAAGAGCCGCATTCAAGAAGCCAACGGCAAGATGGCCAACTAACCACTCACGGCCGAGTCCCAGAGATGACTTCGGGGAAAGCCGACACCCGCCTAGCGACTTCCAGAGAAGCCGGCTTTGGGGAGTCGGCCTGCGACACCAACACCCCCCACGACCTCATCAAGTGGGACAGGCAGGGGAGTGGCAACAGCACGCCCCTGCCCCTTACCAAGGGCAGGCATGGCCACAGCACGCCGTACCCCGGAAGATCTCCGTGCGGCGTGGCACTGTTGCCATGCCGGCCCTAACATCAGCACCGCAGGGCCGAATCCTGCACCCACGACGGCTTGTCTGTACGGCCTAGAGGTAGCGGGCTCCACCAGTCAGTGAGACCCCAGGAGACGGCAAGAGGACCACCAGTCGAACCCATCGGGAGTCGGCCCCTGGGAGTCAGCTGAGCCCTCCCTCGGGGCCCACACGCCATTAATCAAGTTGTGATGCGGAGTGGCAATAGTGATCGCTCGCCAGGCGGCGGGGCTGTTGCCACGACCTCATGATCAAGCCCGCATCATCAGAAGCACGGCTACAGTAATCAGCAGCCGGCAAGACCCGCCCGCAGCGGACGCGGCCTGTCGGCTCCGTACCGGGCCAGTCAGCGGGGCCCGCCAGCCGGCGGGCCCCAGCGGTCGGCAGAGAAGACGGAGGCCAGAGGCGCTGACGGCTGGGCCCGCGTCCAGCCGGATTACCCTTGTACCCCTAGGGGGTAGGCCTATATAAACCCCCAGGGCAACCATGCAAAGGGTTGGAACCCATTAGCTCTAGACCAGATTATATAGAAGGAAGAGAGCTAGCCTTGCCCTCTCCTACCTCCTAGAAACAGCTCAAGGAGCAACCATGTAAACACTTTGCCATAGTGATCATGCAGAGACCCCGTAGAGCAGTAGTAGGGGTATTATCTCCTCGGAGAGCCCTGAAGCTGGGTAAGATTCGACGACGTGCATGTCTTCTCCTCATCACATTTCCAGGCACCGGCGACGTTCTACTCGCTCCCACCATGATAAGCCATCCTTTGGCATATGTCGCACCAAACCCCCGACATTTGGCGCCCACAGTGGGGCCTGGTGCACCGCCGTCCGGAGATCTGTTCTAGACGGGAACCCTTTTTCTCCCTGGCGAGCGCATCCTGCCAGGCAAGCCAGACGGAGTTTGCACCGATGCGCTAAGCGGCGTTGAGATCGCCTGCGCGGCCAGCTCCTTGGCCAAACTTGTCGGCGAGGTCCGCCTCTCCGATGAACCTGCGTCCAACGCAGGCACGGGCGGCCCCGAGAACCTCCTCGTGGGCCTCCTCGATCAACTCCACGTTTCCGGCGAGCGTGCCGTAGACTTGGAGTCCGTAGGCTCCACCGACCCGATGCTGGTCGACTCCGACACCGCGTCGCTCGACGCGTTCCCCACCAATGTGGTGGTCTACGACGAACCTCTCCCTTGCGCGGAGAGCAACGGAAGCACCGTCACCGAGGTGCTAGTCATCAGTCATGACGAGCTCCCCGGCGGAGGAGCGCACGACTCACTCGGCACGGTGCTGCAAGACCTAACTACGCCCATTCCAGAAGACGCTGACGCAGAGACGTTGGAGTTGCGCCGCCTTCAGCTCATTGAAGGTGTGAAGAAGCTGGCCAGCATGAGGCGCTTGTCAGAAGCCAACCAGCGGGAGATGGATCGCACCGTTGCCGGCTCACCGGCCCCGGCGGGGCCCAGCCGCTTTGGCACGATCCAGCAGTGCGGTGTAGCCATCGCCAACCTGTTTGGGGCAAGCTGCCCTGTGTACGCTACACCAGCGGAGAACATTCGAGCCACCCAGGCAGCGGCGGATGAGCTAGACAATTTCGAGGGCGAAGAGCGCCGCCGCATGATGGAGCGAGTCCAGTGGCTCCTCGACGCGGCCGCCGCGCAAAACGAGGCCGGCTGTCACGCGGAGGCGCCGCGGCGGCCAAACGATGACCTTCACCGAGATCAAGGCGCGACATCTCGGACGCTGACTGGCGGCGCCTGAGGAAGAAGAGACAAGGAGTCGGCTGTCAGCCATAGTCGAACTCGCATTACCATAGAGTGCGACCGAGACGGCCGCCCGAGAGCAGTGGAACGACGGGACGACTGTCCGCCTTGCCCTCCCCGCAAGGAGAGGCGAGTCTCCCCGCCGCCTATTGACCATCCGACTCTCGGTGACCGCCTTGGCCGCTGAGAGGGAGTTGGAGAGAATGACGCCCGCCACAGGATCGACCGACTTCACCGGTCCTTAGCGCTAGAAGAAGAAGATGAGTTGGGTCCGCCTTGTTTCGGGTCCCGCATTCGGGACGAGCCCTTTCCCAGAGGGTTCACGCTCCCAAGAGACACGCCCAAGTATACCGGCTCCGTGAAGCCGGAAGACTGGCTAGTCGACTACTCCACGACTGTCAGCATAGCAAACGGTAACTAGCGTGTCGCCGTAAAGTATGTTCCTCTCATGCTCCAGGGCACGGCCCGGACATGGCTGAACATCCTAAAGCCCCGCAACATCAACAGCTGGGTCGACTTCACCGAAGCATTCGTCCGCAACTTCACCAGCACGTACAAGCGTCCTCCCAAGCCTCGTCAGCTCTCCTTGTGCATGCAAGGCCCCGACGAGTCGACTCGCGATTACCTCACATGTTGGGCCGAGCTTCGGAACTCCTGTGAGGGCGTGCACGAGGTGCAGGCCATCGAGTACTTCACAGCTGGGTGCAGATAAGGCACCCTCCTCAAGCACAAGTTCCTTTGCGACGAGCCAGAAACCCTCGACGAGCTGCTGATCATAGCGGACAAGTATGCCACGGCCGACTCCTCCATGAAGGCGGAGATTCAAATCAGCACAACTAGCAAAGTGGCTCCTCAACGGGGCCACCTGGAACGTGACCTCTTTGGACCTGTAATTATCCGGCGTGCCAAACACCACATCTAGTGTGATTTTTCCTGTACAGTGCGCTTCCCGACTGGGGATTATTCCTCTAAAGGTTGTGCTGCTTCGCTCAATGCGGTTCCAGTCTATTTCCAATTTTTGAAGGGTTTCCTCATAAATGAGGTTCAATCCACTGCCGCCATCCATGAGTACCTTGGTAAGACGATAGTCGTCCACTATTGGACTGAGGACCAATGCGGCTGGTGCTCGGGCTGTTCGGAATTTAGGTTCGTCACTGGCATTAAAAGTAATAGCTGTGTCACTCCATGGGTTTATCGTTTCTACTTGGTAGACTTCGGCAAGGCCGCGGAGTGTTCTTTTTCGCATATTATTTGATGCGAAAGTCTCGAAGACTATTAATACCGTACTGGTTTCTCTAGGGTGGCTTTCTATGGCTTCTGGAATTAGAAGATCTTCGCCAATTTTTGCCACCTGCCGGAGTATCCAACATGCTCTAAGGTTGTGAGTTGGTGTGGCGCCCTCTGCACTATGAATTTTATAGGGTCCATCAAGCCATCCTTCCAGTACGGTTCCGTGCCCTGTAGAGGGCTTTTGCTTTTTGGTATTGAACTCGGGTGTCGGACGATGATGCACCCTTTTACTTCGGACCGGGTTTGTATTCAAGGCCGGATTGTCCCAAAATTTTGTTTCGGTTTTCCAGGTGCTTTCCATCGCACATCACTTTAGTACTATGGACGCCAAGTCAGCAAAGCATGTAATATCACGGCGACTTATGGCATTGAGGATTCCCTTGTCCGTGCAATTATTGCAGAAGAATGAAATTGCGTCTTCCTCGCGGCAATCCTTTATCCTGTTCATAACCAGGAGGAATCTGACCCAGTAATGATGTACTGTTTCTTCGGGCTCTTGCCTAATTTGGGAAAGATCGCTTATGTACGGGTGGGTGGGTGGAATCAAATCCGAAACCTCACCCAATCTGAGACCCAGGGGCCAAGGAGTTTCCGAACTCGGACATTGGGATTCTTGGATGCGGCCCAATGAATCTAGTCTGTCGCCTGACTTTAAGTTCAGGTCTTGAGTGATATCCTCCCCTCCGCGGGTATCCGACTTGGAGGGATCGGGAATCCAGACATAGCTAGTCCTTAAGATAGATCAAGGGTCGCCGCACTATCCCTCTACCACGGCAATGTGATGGGTGACCTGGGGAGAGTTAATCTCTCTCAGTTCGGGTTTAGGCCCAATCTGGTCGTAATCCGTAGCGACTCCCAGGGTGGCGATGCGATTCAAGAGCTCGTTTAGGGAAGAGAGCTCCATTGGATCTAGCTGCTCGGAGAATTCCGAGCTAATGTGAAGATTGCTTTCGATGACCCGAGAGGTCATCGTCGGCGCAGCAGCCGAACAGGCGGTCATAAGGAAACCGCCTAGCCGGAGAGTTTGGCCGACAACCAAAGCTCCCTTAGCAACGGTGCCGTCTTTAAAGACGGGATGAGGCGTCCTTCCTGATGGCGACGACACAGAGGAACTCTCAATGAAAGCACCAATGTCGGTGTCAAAACCGGCGTATCTCGGGTAGGGGGTCCCGAACTATGCGTCTAGGTCGGATGGTAACAGGAGGCAGGGGACACGATGTTTTACCCAGGTTCGGGCCCTCTTGATGGAGGTAAAACCCTATGTCCTGCTTGATTAATATTGATGATATGGGTAGTACAAGAGTATATCTACCACGAGATCAGAGAGGCTAAACCCTACAATCTAGCCTATGGTATGATTGTTATTCGTGCTACGGACTAAAACTCTCTGGTTTATATAGACAGCGGAGAGGGCTAGGGTTACACAGAGTCGGTTACAATGGTAGGAGATCTACATATCCGTATCGCCAAGCTTGCCTTCCACGCCAAGGAAAGTCCCTTCCGGACACGGGACGAAGTCTTCAATCTTGTATCTTCATAGTCCAGGAGTTCGGCCGAAGGTATAGTCTGGCCATCCGAACACCCCCTAATCCAGGACTCCCTCAAACAGTGTAAGCTTCAGACCCAGCAGACCAGTACAAATTTGCTAGGCTATAAATTCCTGAATTCTAGTCACATTTAGACTCCTGGTTTTCTACAAACACCAAGTACGAGGGCGCACAAAAGTTCTGACATTTTTGTGCCTAACTGAATTAACTGAATTTTCAGTAACCGAATAAACTGAATTATCAAAACTGACAAATATTAATAGGTTGACTACAGCAAATCCAATTTGTAAGCTTGACTACATATAATTTGAGCAACTTCTTGAGCTAATTTTGAGCAGAACTCCTCGAGGAACTAGCAGCAGGAGTGGCTACCTACAAACAGTGGCTAGAACTATAGATTTACACATTAAAGGACACAAACTCAAGCAAGCTTCCTGAACAATACCCTGACAGAAAACATAGCACAATCAATGAATTTCTATAACTAGTAGAGATCATGTGCAACTGCAGTGACTATCATTTTGTATTCTTGTTGCTAAAACTTGCCAAGTTTATGTCTAGGTAAGGAGTAGAAAGAAGAGGAGCTCATTTGACAGTGCTGCCTTGATTCAAAGGGGCCTAAACTCCAGAAATAGCAATTCATTTGTATTTGACATAAACAAGCCAATTCATTTGTATTCTCTTCTCTTCTCTTAATGCATTGCCCTCTCCACAAATGGAGTACTTATCACCACAAATGGAGTATCTCACAACTAAGCTTATTACTTTAGGAGCCTTAACTCAGATAATTATGTCCCATAAGTACTCCATTATTATCTGAAGAAAAAGATGATCTCACTATTCTTGGTGATTTGACCAAAATTAGCAATTTTTTGAACCTAATTTGACCTAAATTCGAGAGGGATTTGACCTAAACCTAGCAAAAGAGAGAAGAAGAGGGCATGGTCGGGAGGGAGGAGAGGAGGAAGAGAGGAGAAGAGAGGTAGAGGGAGGAGGGCAATGAAGATTACCTGACCACGATGAGGTGGTGGCCGGAGCGGAGACGACGAAGGGCGGAGACGACGAGCTTGGGGGAGGCGGGGATAGACGGCGGGGACATCTCGAGGTGCTCGGGCCTCCTCTCCTGGTGGACGTGGGCCTCCTCTCCTGGTGGACATGAATGGCCCTCCTATGGATGAGGGGGCAGGGGTGGGGCGGCTCCGAGGCTCCAAGTCTCCAGCGGCACAGTGGGTCTCGGTCGGGGCGGCGAAGTGGGTCTGGGCGCCGCGGGTTTCTAGGGT